>NW_022900921.1:50996128-51006542 GCF_012274545.1 Fukomys damarensis | reverse complement strand
GGGGGTGAAGGGAGGGCAGAGGTAAGGGGAAAAAATGAGAATCAAGACTTGCCATGTAAAGGTACATGATCCCAACAATGAATGTAACTGTACTGTATCCCTAAAATGTACCAATAAACTCAATAAAATTAAAAATAATAATAAAAAAAGAAAAAAAAGGAATAAAGACAAGAAATTAAGAAGTTAAATTTTCATTATTTGCAGATGATATGATACTCTATAGAGAAGACTCCAAGAACTCCACCAAAAGTCTTCAAGACTTAAAAACAAATCCAATAGTGTAGCTACTCTACTGATGCAAGGTCAACACACAAAAATTAATAGCTTTCCTACACTCAAACAACAAAATCACTGAAAAAGGAACTGTAGAAACAACTCCCTTCACAACAGCAGCCAAAAAGTGAAATACCTTGGAATCAACCTAATGAAAGAAATCAAAGACCTCTAATCTGAAAACTATAACACTCTAAAAATAAGAGATCAAAGATCAAAGAGGATATCAGAAAATCAAGAGACATCCCTTACTCCTGTATAGGAAGAACCACTATAGTGAAAATGGCCAGGGCTGGGGATTTAGCTTAATAGTGCCAAATGCTGACCTAGCAAGTGCAAGGTCCCGAGTTTGATCCCCAGTACAAAAACAAAAGCCATACTTTGAAACTGCTATATAGATTCAATTCAATTCCAATTAAAATTCCAGTAGTGTACTTCACAAACTTTGAGAAAACAATCCAAAAACTCATTCAGAACAAGAAGAAACCTAGAATAGCAAAAGCAATTCTAGGTAACAAAGAAAAGGTAGGGAGTACCACAATCCCCAACCTGAAACTATACACAAAACTACTGTGATATAAAAAAAAAAAAAAACAGCATGATACTAGAAAAGAAACTGATCTGAGGACCAGTGGAACAGAGGAGAAGATGCAGACACACTTAGCCTCTTCATCTTTGACAAAGGAGTCAAATACGCTCACTGAAAAGATAGGCTCTTTAATAAATGGTGCTCTGAAAATTGGGTTTCAACTTACTAAAGATTAAAGCTAGACCAGTATGTTTCACCATGCACTGAATTAAAATTGAAATGGATCAAAGGTCTCAATATTAAAACAAAACACCAAACTGGTGGAAGAGAGATTAGGTAGAAATCTTGAAGACATTGGTATAAGAAAAGATTTAATGAACAAAACCTCAGTAGCACGTGAACTAGCACAAACAATCAACAAGTGGGATCTCTTCTTATTAAAAAGCTTCTGCTTCGCAAGAGAAATCACCAACAGAGTGAAGATACAACCACAACGTGGGAAAAAATTTTTACCAGCTGTTCCTCAAAGGTCTACTATCTAGAATATATAAAGAACTAAAAAATCAGACCCCCCCAATTTAAAGACCCAATCCAAAAATTGATATCTGAATTGACCAAACATTTCTCAGACAAAGATGTAGGAATTGCACATAAACATATGAAAACAAATGTTTACCATCATTGGTCATTCAAGAGATGCAAATTAAGGCAATGCTGTTTCCACCTCACCCCAGAAAGAATGGCTGGTATCATGAAATCAACCAATAACAAATACTGACAGGGCTTCGAGGAAAAAAGAACCTTGCTGCACTGTTGGTGGGAGTGTAGACCAGTGCAACCTGTGTGGAAATCACTAAGGAGATGCCTCAGAGAACTAGGATTAGAGGTCCCATTTACCCACCAATTTCCCTACTGGGTTATCTTCCCAAAAGAATTAAAAGAGTCATACCATAGTGATATATGTGCACCCATGTTCATAGCAGCACAGTTTGTAATAGCTAAAACCTGGAAACAGCCCAATTGCCCATCAACTGGAGACTGGATAAAGAAAATATGTGGGTTTTTTTGTTTGTTTTGTTTAATAAATGGAGTACTACTCAGCCATAAGGAATGAGAAATTAGAGAGATATATAGTTAAATGGATGCACATTGAGGTGATACTCTAAAGTGAAATAAATGGGACAGAAAAGTGTAAATACAGAATAGTTTCTCTGATATGAGAAACTAAAAGTGTAAATAAGGATCAAAATGTATAATAGACAATGTGAAATAGGAATAAAAGATCCACAGGAAAAGGGGAAGTGAGAGGAGTAAGGGAAATGAAAGAAGGTAATGGAATTAATATGAGAAAATGGAAACAAAGTCTTTGTAAATAGGGAGGGATGGAAGGATTGAAGGAGGGCCAAGGAATGGGAAAAAAAATAAGAACCAAGATATATTATGTAAAGCTGCAAATTCCCAATAATGAATGTCAGCATATTTTATACCTAAAATGTACCAATAAAATTAATAAAAAAGAAAAGATGCAGTACATTTTAATAGATAATGGGTAACTCAGTGTCTATCCCTGAAATGCAAACTTTAGGTTATATTTTGCCACCTTGTGCTTATTTTATTATGGAGGATTTAACAAGGTAAAAGATGATTTTCCTTTGTAACTCAGGTTGGTCTTAATATAAATTAGAGATATGGGCGGACATGCTGCAAAATGAAACTTTAAATTTCAACACATACTCCAGCTTGATTTATTTTGTAAGGGGGGGAGATGGACAGAAGTTATGTATGTCAAGGTTTTTGCAGTCCTATATCAAGACCCAAATCCACAAGAATAGTGCACAATCTGTTATGCTCCTGCACCAAAAGAAGTAGTCAGAACAAAATCAGAACTTGTAGATGAACTCTTAAGTATCCAGATGCCCACTGACAAACAGCAGAGTCAATAGTGACTTCAAAGGCCTCTCAAAAAGACTTAAAACCTAGTTTAGCGACTTCCTCTACTCTAATTCTCCTAGAGTTTCTTTCCCAACTCCATCTTCTTAGCAACTTATCCATCCCCCAAAATCTAAGAATCCATTCCTGAATCTGTTTTGTGATAAGAAGTGGTACCTCTTATCTTCTGACTGTCTCAAATCCTTCTAATATGTGTCTGCTTCAAGACATCTAGAGGAAGGACATGGTCTTATGAGAATACATATTCCTTTCTCTGTAAATGATCTGGCCCAATCTAAACAAAAATTGGGATGGCTTTTAGAGGACCCAAATAGATTGATATATGAGTATCAGACTATGGCTGTAACATAATTTCTCTTTTTTTCCATTCATTAATTTTATTGGTACATTTTAGGCATAAAACATGCTGACACTCATTATTAGGAATTTGTACCTTTACATAATGTATCTTGGTTCCTATTTTTTCCCTGTTCTCTTGCCCTCCATTTAACCCCACCCCTACCCCTCCCTATTTACAAAGACTGTTTCCATTTTTTTCCTTTTCTCATATTTATTCCTTTCCCTTCTTTTCTTTCCCCTGCCCCTCCCACTTTCCCATCCCCTGTGGACCTTTTATTCTTATTTCACACTATGTATTATACATTTTGATCCTTTTTTACACATGTAACATATGACTTATATTGGACTGATCTTCAAGTACTATTTTCTACCTGCTGCACCTCTGAGTAAAAAGTTCATATATATGGCCAGCAGCACATGCTCATGTTGAAGAAAATGCCCAGGATAATAGTAAGGATGTGGGCATAATTGATGTCACTCAGCAAGCTACTAATTGGTAATATCAGATTATAAATGAGAGTCATAAGAAACCCAATAATATGACTACGTGTTTTGTTGAGGAAATGAAAAGATGCATGAATAAGCTAGCCAGTTAGGAAAAGATTAAAGAAATCAGTCTGAAACTCTGTAAATATAATAATATTGATTTTTTTTTCCTCATTGAGTTCATCGGTACATTTTAGGTATACAGTACAGTTACATTCATTACTGGGATCTTGTACCTTTACATGACAAGTCTTGGTTCTTATTTTTTCCCCTTGTCCCTAACCTCCCTTCACTCCCTCCTCTCCGCCCCATTTGTAAACATTTTATTTCCATTTTTTCATTTTCTCACATATTTTTCTTTCCCTTATTACCTTTCCCTTACCCTTCCCACTTTCCCTACACCTTTAGCCCCTTTCTTCCTATTTCACATTGTCAATTGTCTCATTAGGATCTTATGTACTATTATAGTTTGTTCACACCACAGAAACTATTCGGTATTTACACATGTGTGACTTATTTATTTCACTTAGGATAATATCTTCAATATGTATCCATTTAATAATATTGATCTTAACTCAGAGGCTTGACAAATATTATGGGGAATATATTTTATTAGCCAATCTGCCCCAGGCATTTGTAGATAACTTCAGAAAAATTGTATGAGCACTGTGACCCCTATTAATAAACATCTAAACTTTGCCTTTGAGGTCATTGACAACAGGGACAAAATGGATACAGCTGCCCAGGCCCAGTGTACATGACTACAGACACGAGAACAGGCCCAGTTATTGCATTGTCATTAAAAAATAAAATCCTGCCTCCTCAGAGAAACCCAAAGACTTATCATTTAAGAGTAAAAATATGAAACCAGGTGACTGCTACCACTGTGGAGAGCCTGCACACCCAGAGAAAGAACTGCAAATGGGGTCTTTCTTCAGTTGGGATATGCCCCTATGCAAAGAGGAAAAACACTGGAAGTGTGACTACCCTCACCTCCAAAGGGAGGAAAGGCCATCTGCTTCCATTTTGGCTGCCTTGGAAGGCTAATGTTGCCTGAGGTCTCCCAAAGCCCCTCTCAAGAAAGGGAACATCATTCAACAAGAGCCTTAGATAATCTTTTTTTTTCAGCTTTAATTGAGTTTATTGGTACATTTTAGGGATACAGTACAGTTACATTCATTTTTGGGATCTTGTACATCTACATGACAAGTCTTGGTTCTCATTTTTCCCCTTGTCTCTGCCCTCCCTTCAGCCCCTCTTCTCCTCCCCATCTACAACCACTTTATTTCCATCTTTGAGCCTTAGATAATCTTGATGGGGCAGAAACAAACACATATTAAATTTATTTTAGACACTAGGGCTTTATCCTTTCCTACTGAAATTCTGTGGACTCCTTTCTAAAAAGATATATGCCTTGACTGGCATTCACAGTAACCTAAGGGCAAGTCCTTTATGATCCCTTTAACCTGCAGATTTGGGGAGCTGATTTTCACTCAGACCTACTTATTTTTCTCAGAATGCCCTGCTCCACTATTAGGAAGAGATTTTTGCCTCCTTAGATGCAACATCTTATTCACCTCCATTTTTAGGAGTATTAACATCAACCCCTAAGACAATATACTTAGAGATAATCCTAGGGAAATTTTCTCAAAAGTACATCCATGAGTCTGATATAGTAAAACCCCAAGAAGGATAGCTCACACTCAGCCTATTGTTATTTCTCTAAAAGACTCTGATATCTATCTTCATAGCTGAGAATATCCCATTAAATCAGAGGCCTACCAAGGACTTCAGCCTCTAGTTTCTAGAGTTCCAGTTTTTAGTTTCTAGCCTTGACAGTTCCCATGGTGCACTGACTGTCCCCATGCAACCTTCCCATCCTTCTGTCCTAAAACCAAATGGGAAATAGAGAAATCCAAGACTTATGGACTTAATCAAGCCACAGTGTTATTCTACTTTATGGTACCTAACTATATATTATCTTAATCCAAATTCTAAATGAAACTACATGTTTTACTATTTTATATCTTAAAGATGCTTTCTTTTATATCCTACATTGTCTAACTCACAATATCTATTTGCTTTTGAATGGTGCTGATACTATGGAAACTGTCCAATATTCTGGGCTGTACTAACTCAAGGCTACAGAAATACCCCCTTCCTTATTTTGAAATGCTTTGATAAAAGGATTAATAAATTTTAAATTGCAGCATTACTTCAGTATGTAGATAATTTTCTTCTGGGTAGCCCTATGAAACTGGACTCTGCTGAACATTCTGTTGTGGTTTTAAATTTTTCAAAGGTTTACAGAATACAAAAGGCTCAGAGGTCTCTACAAAAAGTTAAATACATATCTCATCAAAAAGTTAAGTACATATTTTTAATTCCAGGGGAATGAACTCTTACCTCTGAAAGGAGATCCTCTTAAAATGAGGTCACCACAAACTAAAAGACAACACAGGGCCTTCCTAGGTATCTTGGATTTTGCAAAATTTGGATCCCCAGTTTTGGCCTCATAGCTAAGGGCCTGAATATGAACTCCTAGATTGGACTAGAAGCCAGAAAGAGGGTTTTCTTTAAAGCTGACTGCTTCAGCTTTAGGAATCCCTGACTTAAATAATCCATTTACTCTCTATATAGCTGAAAAGCAGGACATATCATTGGGGGTGCTTATCCAAAGACTGGGAGGTATTCGTCAATCTGTGACTTGTTTTTCTAAATGATTAGACTCTGTCATTTGGATGGTCAGGATGCCTACATGCTGTAGCTGCCATAGGACTCATGGCTATTGAGGCTACTAAATTAATGTTAGGATACCCCCATCAGGTCTTAAGTGTTCTTAAAGTGAAAGAGCATCAATGGCTAACTGGAGAACAGCTGTCTAAATGTCAAGCCCTACTGTTAGAATCTCCAGAAATTACTGTCAAGATCTGCCAAACTTTAAATCCAGCTACCCTCCCAGGAGGAGACAATCTTCTCACTTCTGTGTTGAAACTATAGAACATGCTTACTATAGTAGGCTCTATTTCAAGAACAAGACTTTGGCTAATCCTGGTGTGGAATGGTTCTGTGATGGAAACAATTACATAAATAGTGGAATTCAGAGGGAAGGTTATGCAATTGTTAGTCTCCAACAGGCTATCGAGGCAAAGGTGTTTCTTTCAAACACCTTAGCATAAAAGCTGAAATCATTGCCATTACCTGAGTTTTACAGCTAGGAGGAAAAAAGCTAGTCAACATCTATACTGACTTCAAATATGCTTCCTTAATCCTTCATGCTCATACAGCCATATGAAGAAAATGGAAACTCTTAGCCAAAATAAAATAAAATAAAAAGATTCCTCAATTAAGCATGGACTCAAGAGTCTTTTCCTCCTACAAGCATTGTTACCTACCCAGGTAACAGTAACAGTAAAGTGCTATTCTCCCACAATCCAGGGAAATGCCTTGGAATTTAGAGTGCATGGAAGAAGCTTGTGACACTCCTGATCCCAAACATAAGAGGAAGCCCTTCCTATTCAGAGATTGAAAGGGAATGGGCAAGGCAGAGGGGATATGAACTAGCAAAACAGTGGATTGAGGAGAAAAGTCATAACTTTTTATTACCTCAGGCTGACCAATAAAATATTATTAAATAATATTTAATAATGATTCATACCATTTAGGAAGGAAAGTACCGACAACTTTGATCAACCATGCTTTGGGGAGGTATAAGTCTTGAGTCCACTGTTCCAGAAGTCAGAGTCTTGCCCCTCTTTGCCACTGCAACAATCCAGGAGGAAAAGCTAAGCTTCCACCTTTGCTTAACCCAGGTGAGGTAGTTTCCCAGGAAAGGACTGTCAACTAAAATTCACCCAGTTGCTCCCATTCCATGGATACAAATGCCTCTTATTTTTTATGCCACCTTCTCTGAATAATTAGAAGCACATCTCATCTAGATTTTTAAAACCCAAAAGTCATTACAGCCCTGTTAAAAGAAACTATTCCTGAGTTTGAAATTTCCAAATCACTTTAGAATGATAATGAAGCTCCCTTTGTTTCCAAAGTAGCACAGAAGGTCTTACAAACTTTAGGAATAACTTTTTATCTTCCACCTTTTAGGACACTCAGGCTTCAAGAATGGTTAAAATGGCTAATTTACATAGTAAAGCCACCTTGGCAAAATAATGTAAAGAAGCTTGAGTCTTGGCTTTGACTATTACCTATTGCTTTGCTAAGGATCAGATTTGCCCTGAAAGCTTCTCCTCAACTAAGCCCTTAAGAAACACTCTATGGAAGGCTTTTCTGAGCCATGATCTAGTCACAGACCCTAAACTATAGGAAATGATTAGATTCATAATTAATCTAGGTCAAGTACCAAATGCTTCACTAGCGTATGATAGTAAAGTCCTTCCAGCACCAGACTCTGTAATCCACATCTCTAACATTCAACCCAGAGATTAGGTGTTACTTAAAGTTTGGAAAATAGTGTAATCTTTAGACCAGCTCCTCCCTAATGCAAAGGTTCCTACCAAATTCTTCTAAGCAACCCCCAGTAGATGTTAAGCTACAAGGGCACACATCCTGCGTTCACATACCAAGAATTAAACCTGTTCCTTTTGAAACTTTACAAGACTTGAGAAAACAAGGAAATAGAGACCTATGCACAATATTCCTGCAATTCTTTAGAGGACTTGAAAATGTTATTCATGAAGTAAAACAATCAGATTCTGGATAAATTAGATAAATTTATTTTGCTTAAATATATATATCTCCTCTCATAACCATACTATATCTGCTCAAATCAAAACTTGTCAATTCATTTTCTCCTAACTCTTACAGCATTCGCCAATGAAGGAACTGTTTTCCATGAATGAGCCCAATATGCTGATGACATTAATAAAGATGCATTGTGGATTTGTAGAATGTTGCCCACTTCTAGTGCACCTGGGTTACCACAGTTTGGGTATCTCCTTGACATGTAAATGGCTGGGTGAGGCTCCAAACACTTATAGAGCAACAACGAAGTTATAGCCAAAAATTTGAATCTTGTTATCAGATCTACTGTCTTTCAAGTACCTGTAAGGGAAACCCTTCATCAAAAGAGCAAATAAAGAGCCAGGAGACAATTTTTCTCTTGGCAAAACTAATAATGAAATATGGCACTACACAAATCCTGCCTATCCCAGGTTTCTAACACACTTGTGAAAAAAGATGATAATCACAGATTTGTGGGTAGATATTTTCACATTTGAGATGAGCATATCTGGCTGATATCTACTATAAGACAACTCAGCCAGATATCCTGGGAACAGAAAACCATATTCATGATAAATAGAGTGATGCCATCCAAAATATGGGATGAATTTCTACACCAAGCTCTGATCACACTACTGCTTTAGGACATACTAACTTGTTCACTACCTATTACAAAACAAGAGCTGGGATAAAATGGCAACCCCCAATCAGTACTCCATCTGTCTTTTTTGGCACATGTCTATGAACAAAGTTGCCTTCAGGGTGGATAGGAAGATGTACTTTAGAATATCCAGGGGTACAAGGGTACTGGTTTAAAACCTTAGATCGGCCTGCTCCCGACCCAGCCGCCATCGCTCAAGCGCAGGGAAGGTAGCCGCTCGGGTGCCCCTGAACCTCCATAGCACCCCCCCACACTCTCAGACCTCCTGACTGTGCAAGTCTTTGGACCCACTCTGCAAAGACAGAGGTGGTCATCAAGGGTATTTTTCTGAGTTCCCAACTTTGAATATCTTTAAAGAAAGGGCGTGGGAAACCTGTAATAGAACGTTGCAGAGTTCACCATTCAGAAGGATGGGGAACTCAATCTGGGCCTTGCAGCCCGAGGTCAGTCAGCGTCAGGGGGTTCAGCCATCAGCTAACTGAGATCAGGGGTCTTGCATCCTTGCTCTGTCTGAGCCATTAAATGGTAAATACACTATATTGAAATTTTGTTCACTGCAGACATGTTCTGGACTGCTTCTTGATTTCAATTTAATTCAAATGATTTAAGGGTGATAGACTAGTGACTACCACAGGTGGTCAGTGTCCAAGTTGTGCTTGATCTTAATGTGTTGCTGATTGTATCAGTTGGGGTAAAGCATTGCCATTGATTTGATGAGCCGTTTTCTCTGATGTTATGAAGATGAGAACATCTGTGGGTCGTTAGAGACACAGAAGCTAGGGTGCAACTATATCAGGAAGATTTGGGTGATAATCCAGAGGTTAAACCAAGGACAGTTTGACAACAAAAATTAAAATGAGAAAACACTTAAGCAAGACACAAGGACAGACTTTCAGTTTACCAATGGCAAACAGTAGGGCAAATGAGGATGAAAAGGCCGATAGTGAACCACCAGGACACCCTGAACTCAAAGCACAGGAAGTAACAAAACAAATCAATCAGGCTCTGGAAAAATTCAAAACAGAAATAATTTCCCAGATAACCATAGAGATAGTGAGCAAAATGGAAGTCATGATTCAAGACAAAAAAATAGATGAGCTCAGAACCATGATGGAAGCCATGAAGGCCCAGCATAAGAAAGAAATGGAAACAATAAACGCCCAACATAGGAAAGAAATGGAATCCATAAAACAGATTCAAACAGATATCCAGGAGATTAAACACTCCATTGAAAGTGTATGCAACAGAATAAAAGAATGAGAAGATAGGCTCTCAGATAAAGAAGATAAGATTGCAGTCAGTGACCATGAAAACAGAGGTCTCTTAAAAACAGTAAGAGATCATGAGAAATTGATCCAACAACTCCTAGATGATGCAAAGAAGAATAACATAAGACTGATAGGAATCCATGAAGTAGCAGGAGAAAATACAAATGACTT
>NW_022900921.1:50953483-50994932 GCF_012274545.1 Fukomys damarensis | reverse complement strand
TTGGCATTGAACATAAATGGACAACCATATTGGTCTAGAAATGTTAATTTATTTTTATTTTTATTTTGTTTTTTTTCTATGTGTACAGGGGTAACACATCGTACTAAATATGTAAAGTTATATCTATGTGGGTTTGATTACAGAAACTAATAAAGTATTCTCTAAATAATGAAAAAAAGAATAAGATAAGACTATAAGAGCAAGAAGCAATTTAAATATGTTCAGGGACCATTTTCATCTCCAGAAATAAGGATTATTTTAATCTTACATCATTGCCTTTTCTCTTTTACTTTCCTTTTTAGTTTTATTTTAGGATTCCCTATTTTTAATATTCATACAGAGATTTCTTTACCAAATAGTTTCTTTGGTGTGAAAAACTATAATAGTACACAGGATCCTAATGAGACAATTAATAATGTGAAGTAGGAAGTAAAGAGCTAAAGGTGTAGGGAAAGTGGAAAGGGTGGGGGAAAGGTAATAAGGGAGAGGAAAAAAATATGAGAAACTGAACAAATGGAAATAAAGTGTTTGTAGATGGGGAGGGGAAGAGGGGGTGAAGGGAGGGCAGGGACAAAGGGAAAAATGAAAATCAAGACCTATTATGTAAAGGTACAGAATCCCAATGATGAATGGAATTGTATTGTATACCTAGATTGTACCAATAAACTCAATAAAAAGAAAAAAAAGAAAATAAAACCTTAGATCAACCAACTAGCCCCCTATCTTGCACCATCAATGAACCAAATCAGTTTTTACTGGTGTGATCACTTAGCTTCCATCTTTACTCCCCAAGCAGGTTTTGAAGATGTCATATGACATATGATATTTTTTGCCAAATATGCAGTGTCCTAAATGACAGTACAGAGGGGATTCAATTACTAATTTCTGAAGTAAAAAAGATAAGAGACATTTTATAAAATTGAATGGACCTAGATATTCTAACTTCAGCACAAGGTGTAACCTATGCTATTATCAAAATGGAATGTTGTGTATAGGTTTCTCACAACTCTACAGATGTGTCTTCTTCATTACAAAATCTACATTCACAAATCAATGCAACATCAGTCTCTTCCTTAAGCTTCAATGACTTACTGATATCCTGGCTCTGTGGAATAACCTACTGAGAAAAAATTCTGATTTTTCAACTATGATTCATAGAAATTCTTTTATGTTGCCTGATGTAATGTTGTTTGGGGCTAATGTCATGTATGCCTTTGTCCTTTTTCCAATTATTGAAGAATGATGGTTCCTCAAAAAATGGAACCTGATATTCCTATGCCTTCTTAGGTAAGTCAGGACAATATTTTTAATCCTTGGCTAAGCAGGGTCATGGCCCCTCCTCAGCCTGAAGAAATTATAAGAAGATGACCTGTGGCCCTTCCGCCTCCCTTAAGAAAAGGGATCAAAGTCAGGGAGAGGTGGATAATAGGTAGAATACAAAAACTAATGATAGGCAGAAAGGAGACAAAATAAATAACAGTTTTAAAATGATAATTTTAATAAAAGCTGCAGCTTCAGGACCCAAACCCAGTTAAATTTTTTCCCCAGTTTCAATAAGCCTGGGTCATTCTCTTTTTATCTATAAATGAGCCTTGGCCATTTCATTTACCTGTAAATAGGCCTTGGCCATTCTCTTTTTGTCCTGTAAATAGGCATTGGTAATTTCTTTTCACCTGCAAAATGAGCCTCTGCCCTTATGGATGACTACAGTTCCTTCACCCTTCACCGGTGAATGGGTCTTCACCTTTCTCTTAGGGAAAGGGGCGTCATGTTTCATCTCATCTTTCCATACCAGTTCTATACATCCCACCCCCAAGTGCCCCCAACATATAACTATCCATAGACTATGTATCACATTCTCTGAACATCCATGCACATTCTTGAATGTGTCCTTTTCTTTCCTGCATCAATTTTTTCTGCACCTCTTAGTAGCTAGTCCTGAAAAATTTTCTGTATCATGTTCCAGCAAACTTATTCTGCAGATAGGGTGGATCTACATTCCAAATGTACTCACTGGGGAACCTCTCGGGCTCAATCTCTTACAAAAATGAAAAATATAATACTTTTCAGGATGTCATAAATGGAAATATGTGCTATTACAATCTAAATACATGAGCTCATGAGGAGAGAAAACACTTAGTCCCTCTTTATATACTTGGTCCCCAGCTGAGGAAACCTCAGGACAATGTCTCACAGAAGGAATGTGTTAGAGACCTGACGCTGCCATCACAGCAGCCAGAATTTTCCTGGTGCTTCTTGGCTTTTAAAGACCTCATGCTCTTATCTTTAGTTTCCCTTCCCCCCAAGGCCACAGAGGTTAAACCTATTTCTTCAGGACCAAACGCATAAAGGGCAACCTGACCTGTGATAGCCCACTCCTCATAAATAAGCAATAGCACAGCCCAAAACCAATAAAAGGACCTTCCTTTCTTTGTTCTCCTCTTCTCTCTCTTCTTCTTCTTCTCTCTCCTCTTTCCCTAACCTACCTTCTCTAATAAAATCTCCTGTTGGACCTCTCTTTGTGTGGCGGGTTGTTGAGTGTCGCTGTGCCTCTACAGAATGATGGTACATCCTTCCAGAGCAAAAAAAAAAAGGGGGTTACTAAAAATGGCTAAAGGGGAAGTGGGACTGGGAGGGGAAAAGAAAAAAATGTGAAAAAAGGAAAATGGAAACAAAGTCTCTGTAAATAGGAAAGGCTGAAAGGGGCAAAGAGAGGGCCGAGGTATGGGAAAAAATAAGAACCAAGACATATCATGTAAAGGTCCAAGATCCCAATGATAAATGTAACTGTATTGCTTGCTTTAAATGTACCAATAAACTTACTCGGGGAAGAAATGGCCACTTCCCCAGTCCATGCCTCCAGCCTTGGCACAAAATTAACAATCAGTTTGCTTAAAACAGGCAAAGTACCAATGACAACACACAATTACTTTAAATTCAAATGTTTAGGGCTAGACAACTGACGTACTTGACAGCATCAGTACATTCAAAGACCATAGATACAGCCTATACTCCATATAGTACAAAAATTAAAAACTGTATCAGTCTTTTGGGCTCTGATCTTCCCAGTCCCAAGAACAAAAGCCTCACTTAAATGCAGCCTCTGTTTTCTCAGGATTCATCAGTCCCTGAGAAGAGGTCACACAAACCATAATAACCCATTTTAGTAAGTTGGCTCACACAAACGTATGAGTGGGGGTGACTCACCACTGTAGCTCTGAGCACTGGCCTTTCTATGCCCTCCACTCCTTGCCATGGGAATGACATGTGCTTATCCACCTTTTAGCTCTGGCACTGCTTTTGAGTTCCAACTCATAAAATAGAGGGAAACTACAGAGTAGTAAGAAATAATGCTTGTATGTGGAATTTTGCCTCCTGGCAGCTCATGTATTTAGCTAAATATCACATTCCCTCCTCAAAACACAACCTAGCCAATATGGAAGTGGGGATTTTTTTTCTAAGATTTATCAAAATTATGCTTGCAAGTAATTTTAAAAGTCAATGAGTGATGTGAGTTTTTGTTACAAAACAGAAAAGTCACTATTTCCTGCTACAACCACTTTTAACTCTCAAATGCTTTTGCACACAACTCCAGATCTCATAATATTGTGTATATGGCTGCTTATTGATTTTTCAGTTTAGCCTTTATGTGTAGATGTATTTTCATGAAAGATAAAAATTTGAACTCTTTCTTACATAACTCACCAGGTCCCTTATGCACTCACACACATCTATCCACCCACATACAGTCCCAAAATATTTACAAAATTTTGGATAGATCACCATACCAAGTTTAAATTATTATTGCAGTCTAAACACTGTTGTCTTGGGCCACATAGTAAGCTTTGTTTAGAGTTCCTTAAGTGAATAATTTAATATTTTCTCTGGAAGGAAATACTGTCTTAACTTTGTTTTATTTTTGCTTATTTTTTTCTGTGGAGTTTATTATCCCCTGGATATTTCCTGCTGTCAGAACCTCTTCCCAATTCATTTAAACACATAAGGCATGCTGTCTTCTAGCTTGTTTGCCCCCACCCTCGGGCCTCCAACTTCTTCACTCTGCCTGGCTGCCTGTTAAGATCTCCAACTACCATTGTACTACAGGTATATACTGCTTTTCTCTGGCAAAGATTCCCTGCTTCAAAGAGTCACAAAGAGTCCACATTTTTTGTCTTATCTTAGTCTCTTGGATTTTTTTAATTTTAAAAAATCAATTGTATTGGCACGTTTAAGGTATATAATAAAATGACGTTTATCATTGGAAATTTGCACCTTTACGTAATCCATCTTGGTTCTTATTTTTTCCCCATTCCCCTTCCCTCCCTTCAACCCTTCCACCCCTTCCTAGCTACAAAGTCTTTATTTCCATTTTTTCTTTTTCTCATATTAATTCCATTCCCCTCTTTCTCTTCCCTGACCCCTCTCATTTCCCCTTCCCATTTGCGCCTTTTTATTTTCTATTTCACGTTATCTGTTATATCTTTTAGTCTTTATTTACACTTTCAGACAAAGGTCTACTATCTGAAATATATAAAGAACTTTAAAAAAAATTAGATCTCCCAAATTTAAAGACCCAATCCAAAAATGGGCATCTGAAATAAACAGACATTTCTCAGATAAAGAAGTAGAAATAGCCAATAAATATATGAAAAAATGTTTAGTTTAATGTCTTGTTTGGGCAGAGCACATTCTATGCCCACTTCTCAGGCAAAGTGCATGAAAATAAACTTTTCATCTTTGAAAATAGTTTCTCTTACTCATAATTAATAGACTGTCTGGGTATGAATTCTACAGTGGAAATCCTTTTACTTCACAAAGTAGGAAGCATTATTCCAATGATTTCTGGCTTACTGTGCTGCTGTATGGAGGGGAAAGCCATTGTGGGTTTCTTATCTTTTCATCTCCAGTTTTAGCTCTATGGTAGCTTTTAAGAAAGTTTGTTCTTTCCTTGCCAAAGCAACCACTGTTTCAATTCCTATCATCAAAGATTATTTTTGCCTACTCTTGAATTTTGTATAAATTAACTTATACAACACGTACACTTTGTGTCTGCTATCCTCAGTAACAATTTTTAACATTCACCTTGTTTAATCTCTATCACTAATCTCTTTTTATTAGTTACTAATATCAAATACACAGGACTTATTTATCCATTTACTGCTTGATGGAAACATGATTCTTTCTAACTCTGGACTATTATGAAATTATATTTGAAGACTTAAACACATGTTATACAAATTTTGTTCAATTCACTGGCACACATCACTCAACAGAAAAAAACCTTAAAGTAAATATCAACAAAGTAAGCAAGCAGTACATACATTTAACACCTTTTTATTTCTGTAGAAGCACACAGATTATCCCAAATATCAGATTCTTTTTATTTCCCATATTTGGTTCATCAATTAGGATTGCCTAAGATCCTTGGCAAAATATTGATTATTAAGCCCCACCCTAAACCTAATAAGTTACAATTTCTAAGAGAGGTGATTTAATTTACTAGGCGTGGAGCCCCTAGGGCTTTAGTGCACACCCCAGGTGATTCTAATACTCAAATTTGAGAATCACTGTATGCAATAAATACATTTCAGCACTTATGTCATTGGTATATAATGATGGTTAGGTGGCCAAGGGTGTTACGCCCTGGGTGGGCCATCTGCTAACACTCTTGATAAGGACAGCCCAAATGATGGGAATGAGATGGCTGTGACTTGCTAACCCATCTTGCTCAGGAGAATGTTGCTGATTTCTCACACAGTGTTTCATAACATCCAGTGGACAGAAATTTAAAGACCAAAAATCAAGAGTGTCATTATTTCCAGTTCTACTACTAAATGTTAATGCCACCCTTAGAAAATCTTGTCCACACCAGGTTCCTCCCTTTCTCCTCACATAAAACAAAAAAGCTGAAAGAGGTAATGCCATTAATTAAAATTATCCAAATCCTGAAAGGAAGACTAAAAAATCACCCTGGAGCATTGTCTAACAGGCATTTAAACTCATGAGGGTAATTCACTGTCTGTAAGAACCACTTTGCTTGACTCAGAGCCTGCTATTAATTTTCAGAAAATAGATGAAGAGCAGCAATATAACTTTTGTTCAGTGGAGATGTAAACGGCATCTATTTGGTAGAAAAATAATGCCTAAAATTGGTAATTTGTGAAATGAAAGCAAAACCACATACCTAGACAGGAAGAAAAAAGGAAAAAAAACAAAAAACAAAACAGAGAAGCCTCCACATGGAAAGAAATAGGACTGGGGCAGGAAAGATTGCTTTCAAACATAAGTATGCACTGTTTTGTCAAGAATCTTAAAACCTTTTTAAAGCCTAAGCAACAAAAGTTGATGTCTATTGCCAGGTATTCTTAATTATAATCCTTCTTCATCATTCCCTGAGAGTGGAGGGAAAAGCAATGTCTCCAGCCCTGTGTGCAGTTGTCCCTGAGTTAATAGGCAGTGTTTTTAGGTCCAGCTCCAGAAGCAGACATTGCATTTCAGTATACTTAGAGTAACTCTTCACTCTACAATTGTTCCTCCCAAAATCCAAAAGTCTCTGTCCTGGTATACCCAGCCCTATATGGAGCCCAGCTTCTAAAGGTCCAAAGGAACCACATTTTCATTAAATGTCATCATGGATTTCACACAACTCAAACATAAAGATAAAATACAGATAGGGACAAGACCAATCACCTGAAAATCAGGGTGTTGCTATTCACAGGGTTTCATTAACCATTTCACAGGGCACTGTTTCTCATGCATATCCTGTGGGCTGCATAGCTTCTGCTAAAAAGGAAAGCCACACACCGCCCATCCCTGTTCTCAGTCCATATTCTGGCCTCCCGTGGCCACAAAGTCATTATTTCTTCATCCAGAATACAGATGTTGACCACAGCCTGCTCATTTCTCAGCACTGCTGTGAAAATAGCACCAAGATCATACAGGTGACACATGCGGGAACCTTGAAAATTTAAGGACCTCTGAACAAGCTACCATCTCCAAGCTGAGTTCAAGCTTCTATATGTAAATTGAAGTTTATGTTGTATGATTTTCCCTGGTCTGAAGTGAGGAAAATAAGGCCATCTTTCTTGGAAGAGGCGATGAACCAGCCAGGAAAGGCTACAGACTCGAAGGTGGAGGTGCTCCCTACATAGGAGCGGTAAAAAAGGAAGGGCTTCACAGGCTCAGGTTGATTGTACAGATCCAAAATATTCTTCTCCTGAAATGTGAAAGAGATTATTCATGGGAGAAATGAAAGCTTTTTGAGATATTCAAGTTATTTGCAAACATCCAATAGACATTCTAAAGTTCAGGAAAAATTTATTCACATTAGCTGGACTAGAAAAATGTATTTCAAAGGAGCATCAAAGCAAACACATAACATTTCATCTTCCCAACCTTACCCTCAAATCCAAAGAGTTTGTCACAGAAAGAATACAAGGGGCAGGTTGTCATAAAAAGGATAAAGGACACATTATTGAGCAAGCAGCCATGTTTTAACAGTCAGTTGTCTCTCTTCTCACATGAAGGGCTGAAGGAATCCCTCAAGACTAAGACAAAAGTCTGCATAAGAAAGCCAAGGACTTCCCTTACCAAAGCAAGGACAGTGAGAGCCATCACCCTGTAAGGGCAACTGTTTCAGCAAAGGACAGCTAGGTTGAAGGCTTTTGTTTCTAGACAATTGCAGAACATATGAGAAAGATCAACATTATGAAATAGAAATTAAAATATCTAACAAATCAAAGCTTTTGCACCCAAAGAAACAAAGTAAATAGAGCAATAAAAAATATCTTTAATATTATATAAATGTATGACTATGTGTGCATGATGTATATGCATATATTGCATATTTAGGTAAAATAAATTTTTGTAAGTAAATCACATATGTATAAGATCTCAAAAAAACTGGAATGGTCTTTATAATTCAGCCACATTCCATCCTGAGTGAAGAATTTCTTCTCCCTCAGGATTCCTTTATTCAGTTAATCATTTTCAGCTATTTATGTGACTCTTTGGGTGGCCAAAATCCTAGGAGTTTTCCTTGGTACCTCTTTTTTTTGATCACCCAATATCTAACCCAGCAGCAAGTCCTGTAAACTCAAAACATTTTCTGCGTCAAGCTGCTTCTCCCTCCTCTCAACTGCACTTACACTGCCAAGCCCCAACACGAGCCATCTCCCCTCTGCCCCAGATGATCATGGCGACTTCCTAACTCTTTCTGTTGAATCAATCATTCTCCACAAAGTAGTTGAGCAAACTTTAATCTGAAATAAATATAGGAAATAAAGTCATGTTTTTTTTCTTGGCTTACATTTCTTACATGATTTTCTGCTGTAATTACCATGAAATCCAAACTCTTCATCAAAGCCTTCAGGGTCTACACCACCCAGCTTTTGCCTATCTCACTGCTTTTACATCTTACTACTCTAAATGCTGATTCTGTTCCTGCTCTACCTGTCTTCTTTCTCCTCCTCAAGACCTACCCAGGACCCTGGTACTTACTCTACCTGGACACAACAGCCCCACACTTGCACAGGTTATCTCCTTCCTATTACTCAGGACTTATCCCAGACATCCCTTCCTTGGAGAGAACTTCACTGAACATCCTCCCAGAGATTTCAAATCCCATCTGTCACTCATCATTACCTCATTCCTGGGTTATATCTGCATTATTATATTCTGTGTTATTTTTGCATCACTATCCCAACAGCCTGTGTGAAGTGAGTATGATTCTTTTTTAGACAGAAGTCCATTCATGTCTTTCTTCTTTCAAATCATTTCACTGAGATCACAAGGCCCAGTCCTAACAGAAACAATATGCCCTTCCTGGTCTGTTTTTCTCTCTCTGAATTCCGCCCTCCTAATTTCAATCCCACACACTTGCCTTTACTTGCCTGGGACTTGCACTCAGTGGATGCCCTGCTGACTCATTCTCTTGCCTCCTTCTCTCTGCCAAGATTTCACCATCACAGTGATGCCTACTGTATTACTCGCCACTGCAGCCTGACTCCACCTGTTCTTGGCACCCGTTCTTGGCAGTCTTCTTATCTTATTCTAATTGTTCCCTTCAAAGAGACAGACACCCTGTAACACATCACAGATTTACCCACTAACATGTTTACTGTGTATATTATCTGCCATTTCTCTCCTCCCACCAGAATTAAAGCTCTGTGAGGTTAGGGCTCTTTGCCATCTGTTCCAGGACATATTTCAAGAACATATATGGTGCTAGAAGCCACTTAAGTATGCACACATTTGATGAACTGAATTGGATTGAGTTAAATGAAATGAATTAAAGTTAATAGAATAAGAACAAATACATATACAAACTCAGTTACATATGTACATATATATATATATATATATATATTGTATAGATAAATATGTCTATATAAAGTGAACCAGAGAGTTCAGAAAATAAGAGTAAAAATTGACTTTAAAAGTTAAATGAAGAATTAAAGTTAATAGAATAAGAACAAATACATATACAAACTCAGTTACATATGTACATATATATATATATATATATATATTGTATAGATAAATATGTCTATATAAAGTGAACCAGAGAGTTCAGAAAATAAGAGTAAAAATTGACTTTAAAAAAATGCTCTTGGATGATTTAGGAGACAAGATTGAAAATGTTATCATGAAGTAAAAGATTGAGCCGAGAAATTCTTCTAGAATGCACCACAAACAAAAAATAAAAAGTGAAGCGTAGAAAGTGTGGCAAATCAGATGAGAGGGTATCAGATACTGAAATGAAATCTAAGAATTCCTGAATGGTGACTAGCAATTCCAAAGAAAAAGATATGGCAGAATTATATAGAGAACATATTGAAGAAACAATGACTGAGAACATCTCAAAATTTAAGGAAGACAAAAGTTCTCAACCAGTAAAGGGCAGGATAAATTAAAGTCTCTTGGATGCATATTACTCAGTAGGAATTAGGAATGAATACTCCTCAAAAAATATCTTTTTTATTATATTAGATCTATCAAAAAAACTCTTATAAAGAAAAATTGGCTTTTTAAAATGGTATTTTTCTTAGTCACAGACCTTCAGCAGCAATGTGGGTTTTCCTTCAGCATTCTCACAACACAGACACATATCTGGATTCTGGATCCCCAGATAAATAGGAGTCCCCTTGTCTTGCTCAAGGGATTCTGGATACTTGCATGGCATAACAGTGACAGTAACTACAGAGATAAAAGCAGGAGAGGGGTCAGTTTCCTTTTGGAGTCAGGAAAGTGGACTAGTCCTATTTCTGATATTTCTAAAGTGGTATATTCCAAATGGATCTGGAAGATGCAAAAAGAATGTAATTCTTGCTAACCCAGATTCACCAAATGGCCAACAACCATATCAGTCCATGCACTCATCCATCCATCCCATAAGGAAAATCATTACCTTAGTAAATGGAGCAAGGAAAATTAAGCAAATGGCAGGCTCTGCCTTTGAGATTTTCACACCTGTACTTGAACACTTGGAAATAGGAAGCTCCTACCTCTGATTCCCAGAGAGCTCTGTCCATTAGCAAATTCTGCCTATTGTGATTTTGAAATGTGTCTTCCTGTGTTACACACCCATTTAGTCTTTTTAGGATAACTTGAGGTCAAATAGAACAAGCTAATTCTCTACCATAGGATGGATCAGCTGCTTCAGATCAGAATGCAATTCTTTTAGTCCCTAGAAGGCTCCTCTACAAAATCTGATTTCTTTATCATAATCTAAGAGTAACTAACCTACTAACCTCTTCAGTGACTTCTCTTCCCAGCCAGATGAGAAATTCTGTCCCTTCTAGGTATACCTCATTGAAATCTAGGCTTTTTCCACACATTATAATTGTAAACATTTATGGGGTACAATGTGATGATTTTATATATTTGTATCCAATGTAATAATGATCAAATTGGGATATTAACACATCCATTACCTCATGCATTTATCATTACTTTGAGGTGAGAGTACTCAAAACTACTTTTCTAGTTATTTTGTAATATACATCACTATTAACTTTAGTTACCCTATAGAGTGCAATCAAGCATTAGTACTTATGCTTTAACAAAAGGTCAATACCAAAATGAAATGTGGAACAGCCACAGGATGAGCACTCACCTGATGCCACACTATTACTCCGTGGAACTGTCACAAGTGACTGACCCTGAAGGATCCACACCTGCTGATCCAAATCAGAGATCTTTCCAAGCTGTGGGACATCTCTTGCTGGTTGGATGGAAAATAATGAAGAAACATGAAGACTAAAGCTTCTTCACTCAAGAGAAAAATCACCTAATCTTGGTCCTTCAGTATAGAAGACCATCAATATGGAAGAAGAAATCCATCAGCCTAGTCTTCCTATCCAGTAAAGCTATTGGCTGTACTGAAGAGAGCAAAGGTTACCAAAGTCAATAATGGTGTAAGAAGGAAAACCATCAAGGCAGAGGATGATGAGTAGTCCCACAGCACATGTGGACCAGCTATTCTTTTTTGGACCTGCTCTGTGCTTGGAACAATGCTGGGAAATGGAGCTAGAGCCATGAATGAGCAATGGCCCCCACCCTCTAGAAGCCCGTGGCCCAGGGGCAGGTAGACAGCACCATACACAGGTAGAGGCAGAGATACTGGGGTATCCAGAGGACACAGATGTGACTGTAAGTAACCCAGGTCACCAAAGCCCCATCCCAACATTACCTCCATAAATAATGTTTTTAGGCTTTTCCATAGTAGGGTTGGCTCTTCACCTGTGGGAACAGAAATAGGAGAGAGAAGCCTCAGGCAACATTGCTAAGACCTTCCTAGGACACTGTTCTTCAAGCTCTTTTTAAAATAATAATAATAATAACCTGACCTGATACGAACCTTTAGTCAGAAAAGCCACTAACTAGGACTTCAGGGAAGTCTAAGAGAGGGGATAGCAAGCAGAAGTATCCCCCACCCAGAGATCCAGCAAGAATGTTATCCCCTAGGAATCCCAATGACAGGCATGACATTTGACCTTAAAAAGTCAGGCCCCTGGTGCCAGTGTCTCCTCCTGTCAGAGCTCCCTTCTCTTCATTATATTTGTCTCTGTCCATGGGAAAGGGAGGGTCCATGCCAAGGAGGTTCTTCCAAATCCCAGCCATTCCACAGTGAGAGACACCAAGTCCCCACAAGAAAAAGCCCACAGTCATCTTAGCATGGCCCTAGCCCTTATTCATCTCCAAAGCACAGAAGGCTTCAGAGTCAGAGGGATTTCACAGCTATGGGCTATACCTGGCAAGGAAGGGTCTTAAGTCCAGTGAACCAAATCATTAGCATCCGAGAACAATAATGGAGCTCTAACACAGCCTAGATCATTTATCTAGTTGAGCAGAGGGAGGTTTCAGATTCTCGGGTGGGTGTGACTAATGTTCAACATGAAAGAAATCCAGTTCCTCCTGACAGGAGATCTCAGGAGGCTCTGATGAAGAAATTGCAAATGAGTATGATTTGTCTCATTTCCATGAGAAATAAGGGCTGAACTAAGCCCACAAGGTCAACCACAAGGAAACAGAGGGTGATGACAGATCCTAGGTTTCCCAAAAAGGGGAGACTAAGGGAATTCCCCCAGACAATCTCATGCCATGTTATTTTGGGGTTAAGACTGGAAATGTGAAGTACCCGCACAATAGGGACTCCATCTCATAGCAGAGGAAACATTGCGTGCTACAGGCAGGCTAAGGGGATCTGGGAAAGTCTCTTTGCTCAATGTTTCCATCCCCAGGAGATGTTCAGAAAACCCAAGAGACACAACTCAAAGGCTGCATTTTTATGATTCAAAATCCTCTGGGAGTAGCATGAATTTTCTATGCCAAAATGATTTCAAAAGCCTGTATAATCTAGTGCCGTGTATTCTCCTTAGTTTCATTCTACTTCACCCTGACCTTTCAGTAAATTCCTAGCATTCAGAGAATCTAGGTTTCCCTGGTTTCCTATCACTCAACATCTATTCTATCATCCCCAGTTTAAACTTAGTAGGAGTAAATAGCAGAGGAATTGGAGGAAATCAGAATACACAAGTCTGTTTTCCGTTGCTATAACAAAATATTTGAGTCTATACATTTTATAATGAAACAGGGTTCACTTAGCTGGCAATTTTGGAGGCTGGGAGTCCAAGAATAGCTGATCCCATCAACTCAGGCTGTGGTGAGGGATTCATGGTGGGTGGCATTACAATGGTGGAGGCACTTGTGAGAGCAATACCCCAGCAAGACTAGGTAGCCAGGAAGTCAGAAGTGGTGAATCTTGCTCTTTTCTAACAACCCTCTCTCATGAGAACTAATTGGCTTCTCACAAAACTACATTAAGTCCTTCTGAGGAAAGTGTCTCCAATAACCAAGTTCCCTCCCATTAGGACCAACTCTAAACAGTTCCATCATCTCCCAGCATCACCAACTGAGGAAAGTTTCCAACATGTGAACCCGAAGGGAATATACACAAACCATAGCAGGGAGCGATAGTGATGAGGGGAGAACTGAATTATTGCAGTTGATGACTAAAAAGCTGAGAGCCTATCTACTGACAAAATGGCTCACAGCTTTCACCTTGGAACAAAGAAATTAATATTATGATTCCACAATACCCTCACTTGCTTTTGAAGACTATCAGTATTGATTATAGTTTAAAATGTAAAGACAAGGCCAGGTATTTAGCTCAGTGGTTCAGTGGCCTGGTACCAAAAATAATTTAAATAAATAAATAAATAAAATAAAATAAAATGTAAAGACAGTTTTTCTATGTTAACCTAACCAAGTTTCCAGATTATTTCTATTGTGTTTTATTATCTTGTAAAACAATGACAATGATGTATATCACTAAGTGTCAATTAAATTCCAATAATACTCACAAAGGAAGATTTCTTATATATGGATATGATTTCAAGAGAACACTTAGTACAGATTCCAGTGTACAATCTCTGAAACAATATCATGTATATTTATTTGGTAATTTACTCACTTAGCATGCTCATCACCTTATTAAATTGAAGGATCATCAAAGGAAATAAGGTAGAGTAAGCAAATGTGATCATTAAACGCCATGAGAATCTCTAGAATATGCTTATAGATGCCCAAGCTATAACACATTATTCACATAACTGGGCTGACAAGCTAATAAAACAAAGAGTATCATGGAGCAATAAAGGTTTTATGGCCTTCATATGTTTCAACTACACAAAATCAAGTTAGTATAAAAATAGACTTGGAATCTGTAACTCCCAATCCCAAATCCAGGGCTTTCTACTGGGATGCTTAGAATCCTTGGGGCTCCAAAGAGGGCCAACTCTAGTGTGACTCAGAACCTCCAAGAGATACTGACAAGCAAGGCTGGCCATTTGGTGGGTTGCTCCTGGAAAAGACCTAGCGTTTATGCCAATTGAACTGATGGATAACCTGGTGGGTACCATGAATCACAGAGACCACCACAGGACCATTTATCCTCTTGCAAACTTGAGGGAATGCCAAGAAAATTCCTGGGGCAGCCTCTCTGGCACAGTCCTCACCCAGGGTAGGTGGAGTGACATTCTTAGCCATCTTCAAAGACTTCTGCTTGTCCAAGCAGCCCAAGCCAGGTCTAAGACTTGTTTTACTTGAGCTGATCCATCACAACCCCTGAAGTTGATCTCTGTGAAATCCCAGACTTCAGCATATACACCAGCATGCTATTTAACATCTTCACCTGCTTCATTAGAAAATGGTGGACAAATTAACAAAAATAACCTCAAAGCTACTCAACAAAATGAGAGAAATAAACAGAATCATTAAATGAATTAAGATAAAAGAATGAAGCCATAGAGGACCACCATAAACATATAATTCTCTAAATTTAAACCAGGAATACCACTCAGCCATAAAGAATGAGAAATTAGAGTCATTCATAGGAAAATGGATACACATTGAGGATATACTCCTCAGTGAAATAAATAAGTCACACATATATAAATACCAAATAGTTTCTCTGATGTGAATAATTATAAGGTATGTAAGATTCTAATGATATAATTGACAATGTGAAATAGGAAGAAAAGGGCTAAAGGTGTAGGGGAAATTGGAAGGGTAGGGGAAAGATAATAAGGGAAAAGAAAAAAATGAGAAAATGAAAAAATGGAAATAAAGTGTTTGTAAATGGGGAGGGGAGGAGAGGGTGAAGGGAGGGCAGGGACAAGGGGAAAAAATGAGAACTAAGACCTGTCATGTAAAGGTACAAGATTCCAATGATGAATGTAACTGTACTGTATACCTAAAATGTACCAATAAACTCAATGAGAGAAAAAAAAACAGGTAAGTATACATTTATGTGGGACAACAACAACAACAATGCTGAAACAATTAAAAGACTTATCCCATAAAGCAACATCTAAGAAAGAATTGTAGGTTAAATGTTCACAGTTTTAAATTCTTGGACAAAAAGTTAAATGACAGAACTCTTAGTGTTTGCCTACTAGTCCACAACATATAAAATGTAAAACTCATGCAAAAAATTGAGTGCCATCAATATTTTAGAATTTTGGACAAAGCTTGGAAAAATGCATCATGAAAAACTAAAAAGATAAGTTAGGAGAAAGTATTTGCAACACATTTAACAAACAAATATTTACTATCCAAAGTTTTGGGGCAACTCCTACTAATACGTAGGAAAATACAAATAATCCTATAAAATGAGCTATAGAAATAAAAACTATTTTACTGGATAGAAAACATAAATGACTACTAAATTTAAGTGATTGTAATTAACTACACTAGGGATTAGCTATATGCAAATCAAAGCAATAAATGAGATTCGGTTTCCACCCATCAGGAAGACATAAATTAAAAAGACAGTAGGCAATGGTGTGAGGAAATAGATTCCCTCACCAAATGGATGGATACGTGAATCAGTCTGCTTCCAGAAGCAATTTTGCAGGAACTATTAAAAATGTAAATGTGTTTACCCTTGACCCAATAATTTTACTTATGAGAATGGGATTGTTTTATCTTCAAAAGCTGGAAAATTCTTATTCAAAGGGACTAAAACAATTTTTAAAGTATATTTTAAAAATCATTCTTAATAATAAACTTGCTTCTGTGACCCTACTTATTTCAAAATAAGTCTTATGCTCAAAATGGCTACTGGCAATTCCTGATCAAGGCTTTTTAACAGCTGTCTATCTACTCAAATTCCTGGCTGCCATCATCAATGAGAAAGTGGCCATTCAAGTATATATAAATAGGAGACTGTTTATCACTTTTTTTCCTTATCAACAATCTTCCTTACAACTAGTCTGGATGGGTTGGCATGTTTAAATTTTACTATAAGGGTGCAATTACTGTTTATATCTGCACTTTGACAAATTTCATGTTACATTTTTCTGTCACTGTAGCCACATCAGGAGTTTGTAGACTACCATAGAGTTTTGATATTTTATTAGTTTAAAGTTTTGACTCATCACTATATACTGACTCATCACTACTAATATTTCATTCCCAGAAGTTCTATTTTGTACTCTTTTCTTACTATTTAGTACTTCTTTGCAGAATGAATAATGTGCTTTGAAACTTTCTTTTCAATAATTCTAATCACTGTTATTAACTGAGTATAATAATATCTTGATTCATAAACTCACAGTGGGATTCTGATATTTCTATAACATCTGTCATGATGGCTTTGCCCTGTCAGCAGCACTATTGAAACATGATGTGCTTTCCATCATTCCCAGACATCGTCAGTCCCAAACATGACACTGACAACTTTTCATATAGGTTGGTAAATGAGCAAGTTTACCACTGTGCCTGTAGCTATTAATGGTGGCCCTCTACAACCAGTTTTTTTAGTTCTGTTTCATAAAAGAAATGTGTTTTCTTTTTTCTACCTAATATCTCTTTTTTGTTAGTACATATTTGCCATACATATATGGTAAAATCTTTTATTTCTACTTTGAAAATTAAAATTAACTATTAAATCCTATAGAATGTAGTCAATATTCATGCGCCTATACTGATATAAATAATAAAATTAAAAACTAGAAGAAAAATTACAGCTCTTCCTTACAAAACCATTCTAATCAGTAAGTGAAAAAAGAAGGTGGAAAACAAAAATTTACCATTAAGTGACTATCACTGTAATAGTTATAGCAAGAAAGACCCACCAATAAACATTACAACTTTCACACCAAAGTTTGCAGATGAAGAAGATATTTAATATAGTTTCAAAGTATCTCTAACAACATTTATAAGTTACAAAGAGAGATATAACAACTTTATAGTTATTATAACCCAGCACACAACACCTTAACCAATCAAAGTTAACATCATCAGAAATAGGACTCATGGACAGACTGGATCCCAGATATGCCATCTGGATGAGGACACATTTCTAAATACAAAACATTTGACCTTTATGTGACTAAAGAAAACAACTAACAAATGTAATTTAGAGAGTCATTCCATAAAACAGCTAAGCAAGACCAAGTGCCAAAGTCATAAAAAATAAAGACAAACTGAGCAACTATGATGGTTTGGAGGAGTCTAAGGAGATACAACAAATAAATGCAGGGATGGAAGAGTGGGGTCCTGGTTTGTCTTCTGGAACAGGAGAACATCAAGAGCAAAAACGCATCGAATTCACATAACATTTACAGTTTAAGGAATAGGGTTTTTCCAGATTAATTTCCTGGATTTGGTCATTATACTAGAGTTTTTTTTTAATATTAGAAGAAACTAATTAAATCATATAAATGAACACTACAGTTTCTCAACTTTTAAATAATGAAAGCATTTGCAAAATAAAAACTTCTTTTAAAAAGGAAAATAGCAGTGCAGCTCAGAGGTACAGCTGGTAAATGCTTAGCATATGTGAGGCCCTGTGTTCAATCTCAGCACACAAAAAGAAAGGAAGAAGAGAGATGTAGACGGGGTGGGGGGAGGAGGGAGAAAGAGATGGGGAGACAGAGAGAAATGAAAATGGATGGATTATATTAAACTTCTAGAGTAGTTCGTTTGACTCTATGGGTTCTTGTAAGAATTTTTCCATTTCCACAAGTTATTTAAACTAAAGAAGGAAAGAATTAACAGGGTAGGGAAGTGCACATTGAAATGTTTTTTAATATGTCATGTTTTTTTGTTTTCTTGTTTTCTCCCCCCAGAAAAAAAAAATTGATAATCTTGTGAATTTGAGACTCTTCAGGTTTAATCAAGAATTATATTTTATACTGGACAGAAAATAAATGTTCATAAAATAATAAATCTACTTACACATAAAGTACATAAAGACCTTTATGGTTTCAGAGAACTATTCTTAAACATTTATGCTATCTTTATTCCTAAGGATATTTCAAAATAAATCACATTAAAGATATAATAAACCAAAATTTTGACAACAGATTTATTTTATTCAGCAATAGGAATGGCAAAATACTCATTAGATATAAATACACAAACATTTTGAACAGTATTTTAGAAAAATAAATGATATTCTGAAATAGTCTGCTCTTTTTAATGAATTGGTACAATTAGATTGTTTGTCTATCTATTCTTCATTTTCAAATTTGACTTAGGTTATGTGTAGACCTTTAGAATAAAGATTATGATAACACTAACTTCAGAGCAACTTTATTGTGTTCCTTTTTTAAAACTCCAACTTGAATTTTCATTGTGATTACATTGAATTCATTTGGGAGAAATGTGAGCATTTTATCATTTTCATCCCATTTAAGGGACTGCAATATCCCCCCATGTGTTTAAATTCTATTTGTATCCTTTATTAGATTTTTAATCTCTTTATATAAGTCTTTTATATTTTGGTTCATTTCTAGATATGAGCAATATTAACTGCTGTAGTGAATAATACATACTTTTTGATCACATACAGATGCTTCTTGCATCTGGAGTTTTATCCTGATGAACCTATCATAAATTTAAAATATAACTCACAAATGCACTAAAGACACTTAGCCTGCTGAACATCATAGCTTAGCAACACAGCTCACCAGACAGCTCCATTGTGGCTGACTGAGAGCAGGACTCACTGTGGCTACCAGCATTCCTAGAGAGTATCTGCTGCAGATTGCTAGACTGGAAAAAGATGGAAATTTAAAATACAGTCCCTGCTAAATGCATACTCCTTTTGCACCATAATAAAGTTGAAAAATTGGAAGTTGAACTACCTCAAGCCAGAACAATTTATATTTCAATTGGTTATTGCTGCCTGAGAGAAATGTTGGTTTTTCTAATCTATCTTGTATCTAACAAACCTACTGAACTATCTTGTCAGTTCTAGTAGATTCTTACTGTCTAACTTTGGAATACTATCTGCAAATAATGACAATTTTGTATCTTTCTTTCCAATGCTTGTAACTCTCATTTCTTTTTATCCCAAAGAATTGTCCATGGGCTGTATGTTAATATCATATGGTAATGGGCACTTTTGTATTATTACTGATCTTAGAAGGAATAAGTTTAAAATTTCTCAACTAGGTTGTGTGCTTGAAGTAGTTGTGTATTATGCACCCTTTCATGAATAAACGACATACTCCCCTAATAGTTCTTATTTTTAAAAAGCAAACCTTAAAGTCAGAAATAGATCTTGAAATAGTAATATGCTTTCTCTGCACCTATTGAGGTAACCATATAATTTTTTACTGTTCATTAATGTAGTAAACAGCACCTCAGTCTTTTGGCCAAGATCAACTGTAGTATTAATATAATAAATCTGATGAATTTTCTAATGCGTAACTTTTCATGTGCTTGGGATATTCAACTCTACATGATCATAAACTATCTTAATATATCCAGAACTTGAAGAGATAATACTTTATTTAGAATTTTTTCATTGGCATCCACAAGCTATATGGTATTATAACATCTATAATTATCATCAACATTTTCTTGTTCTGAAATCAAAACTGTACTCTCATCATAAATTGAAAAACTTTCCTTTTTTGTCTAGAAAATTTCCTATATAGTAGGACTTCATTGTTTCTTAAAGGTCTGATAGGATTCATTCCTAAAATTATCCCTCTGCAGGATTTTTTCAAAACAGAGATCATAAAGTATCATTGCAATTTCTGTTGTGCACACTAACCCCCTCCATTAAGAATTTCACATTTTTGAGAGTAGTTTTTCACTATACTCTTTTGTCTTTACCCCCTATTGTGTCTATAGCCTTGCCAGTATTTTAATGTCAAATAGAACACTTAGATAAATGCTGGTGACACCCACGTTTTCTTCACTGAATAACTCTAACGTGTATCCAACTAGAGCTGGCCCAAAGACAACTTTAAGTGAGTATTATGTGTAAGGAGTGGGGATGCTTGGAGACCAGAAGCTTTTGTTTAATGGCTTTCCAGAGTTGAGACAAGTGATCATATTGAGATAAATGCCATGAAGACACTTTCATAATCGGGGGGGGGGGGCTACACTTGTACAAGTTCATATTTTGGTTTGTTTTTTGTTTTGCTTTGTTTTAAATTAACTTTATAGGTACATTTTAGGTATACAGTATAATAACATTCATCATTGGAAATTTGCACCTTTACATAATCCATCTTGTTTCTTATTTTTTTCCCATTCCTGTACCCTCCCTTTAACCCCTCCACCCCTCCCTATCTACAAAGACATTTTTATTTTGGTTTGTTTTTATAACTAAGGGAAAGAAACACCCAAGAAGTTGTCTGCAACTTCTGCAAAAGTTTACACTGTGTTCCCCAATACAGTAGCGATGAACCATATGTGGATATTGAGCACTTGAAATGACATTGGTCCAAACTGGGATGTACTCTAGGTATAAAACACACACCAGATTTCAAAGATGCAGTAAACTCCCTGACTTCTAATTATTTTACCACAAAAGAGTAATCAAAGCAGTCTGGTACTGGTATAAGAATAATCACATAAATCAATTAAACAGAATAGAGACCCAGGAAATAATATATAGTCAGTAGTCACATATATAATCAACTAACTAATCTCTAACAAGGATGCCAAGAACATACAATGAGGAAAGAACAGTCTCTTCAATAAATGATGCTGGGAAAACTAGATATCCACATGTCTGATCGTGGTGTGCTTGCCCCAAATCCTCACTGAGTCACACTATCCCATTCATTTCAATCAGACAGATCTTTCCAGACTACACATCTCTTTTATTGCTACCCTAAAACTTATCAATACCCCCCCTATTGCTTGGAGTATCAATTCCAAGCTCTTTGGCATGAATGACCTTGCAGGAGATAGAGTGTACACTCAAAGATGAACACTGGAGAGGCCTTAAGGAAGCGAGTATTGATAAAAAGCAGTCATCAAAAGCATCAGGAAATTGGAGCCACACAGGGGCCTGCTGATGGTTGAAATCCACTACCACCTCTAGAGGAGATACAGCCAGGGGTCTCAGTAGTGATTGCTACACTGAGTGGTCCAGAGTTTCCAGGATGGAGGGCACCAATAGGAACTGTGGCTCCTATAGCAGAATATAGTCCCTGCCAAGTTGAAGAGGTGGGCAATTCAAGCCAAACTGTCCCCTTTCTCTGAGCCCCCAATGCCTAAGCCCAACCAGAAGCCAGGGGAGAGAGAACACTAAAATAGCCCATTAGGTCTGTCTCACATGTACAGAGCAGGTAGAGACAATTGGCACCCCACCTGAGGCTCAAGGACAATATTTATCACTTGGACCTGGCCCAGTTCATAAATGCCTGCCAATCTCCAACAGTTCCTTTTTTCTAGGCTGCTCACCTCACTCCGGCCAATAAATCCCAATAAAATGCAGACTTTGGTGTGCTAATTTCTGAGTAAAACCCTTTAGTGCATCTGCATTGTTTTCAGAACAAGTCCAAGCTCTACAGTGAGACCCCAAGACCTTTTATGGTCTGACTGCTCACCTGTTCTCCCACCATAGTTTAATGAATGCACACAGTTGACTCACCGCACATCTCTTAAAGCACCATCTTCAGCCCTTGACCCCTCATAGATCCTACTATACAGAGGGTCTGGCTGTCAGCCTCAAATTTACTGCAGAACACCTTCAGGTCTTCTAGCTTGTACCATTAGAGCTGCTGTCAGAGCTGTGCCTGCCAAAGTCAGCAGGGGGCACCATGACACCATATTGCCATATGCTGGACGCCACAACCTAGATATGTGCCTGCCGCAGTTCTGGGCTTGAATCTGGCACCAGTAGGAAGGACTTTTGTCATAACCTAGAGCCATACTTCTCAATCTGCATTGAATTAAATTTTCATGTCATTTAATTTTTGAAAATGAATAAATAATATTATTTACTTATTTAATTGGCAGCAAAGTGGGTGACATTTTAATTAAAACTAAAAAGTAATCACATTAATAAGTCATACAGTTGTAAAAGGCTAGTTGTAAAAAGTTTGTAATGCATTCTGTAAGAAAATATTTATCTCATATTTTAATTCATTTCCTTGATAATTCTGTTCCTCTATTTAAATGTATACATTAAATGATTTGGATATTTAAAAATTATCACAGAGAGCAAAGGCAAGAAACAGAAGAATGGGTCTGGAAGTGCAAAATAAGAAACAATGTATGTTAAAAGACTGGTTACAACAGTACCAAAGGGTGTTTCATGGAAGAATGGTGCAAATCAAAATTGAAAATACCTCACCCAAGAGCAAAATCATGCATCCCCATAACCAGTCTGTGTGGATGTTGCATTCTGTGTAAAATCAATGAAGCAAGGAAACTTTCTATTTTCAAAGAAAAACTACTAATCTAGAGAATTCAGGAAAAGTTTTCATTGCAGAGTGATAAAAATATGTAACTTTGTGCTGAATAGCAATAATTGAGATCCCTGAAGACAAATGCTGCAAGTCAAACTATTAGGGATGCACTATTGAATGCAATAAATGAATGCTTTAGAACAAATAAAGATAGTCTAAAAGCTATGTAGAGGCTTATGTTCTGGCACTGGAGCTGTAATAGTAATACATGATGATTTTAGGTCAATTTATGTCTGAAAGCAAGAGATTCAGGTACTTCGAGTGAGTGATTGATTATTAAAGTCATAGATCTGATGTCTAGCTACTTTTCTTATTGCTGAGCCAAAAACATAGAACACCCAAAGTTAAAAGAGGAAAAGTTTGTTTAGCTCACGGTTTGTAGAGGCTTCAACTCAGAGTTAGCTGACTCTAAGGCAAGACAGTATGGCAGACAGAGATCCAGAGGAGAAACACTTCATGGCAGGCAGAAGGCAGAAAAGCAAGCAAGGGACCTTAACAATGTCTTACAGTTTCTTTTATCTTATCAAGCCTACTTAGGGTGGGTAGCATTCACATCCTAATCCTAGTGCCCTTGATCCTAGCATTGTACCATGAATCAATTCCAGCATCACACACCCTAGATCCAGCCACTTCTGAAAAAGCCCCATCTCTAGCTGCATGAGGCTTCAGAGGAGCATCTAAACATAAGCCATAAAATTCCTTTCCTGAACTCCCAAAGATGAATGTGCATCTCTTTATGCAAAAGACATTTAGTCCAGCTCCAAAGGTTGCCAAAGTCCTAACAGTTTCAGCATTGCTGAAAAGTCCAAGTCCAAAGTCTTCTCTAAAATTTAAGCCAAACTCTTAGTTGCAAGCCCCTGTACAAATGAAAAGAAAATGAAACTTTATCAACATTCAATGGCACAAGATAGGCATTTCCATTCCAAAGGTTACAAACAGGAGGATAACAAGGAATGGGGAAACAAAGCAAGACCAAAATCCAGGAGGGCAAACATTAAATCTCACAGTTATCCTTCTAGTATCTCCAGCAATCTATGGCAAGTTGTGCATATTAACAGGCTTGGGTGGCTCCTCCCCAGCAACATTTCTGGTGGCTGTAGCTATCATGGCTTTTTTTTCTGGGGCTGGCTCTGCTCCCTTCTTGCAGTTTTCCTCAGATGACCCATGTTCCTATCTTCTCCAAACTTCTAGGGTCTCCACTGCACCTTTGGCTTCACACTCATGATTCACACACTGCCCTCACAGTGGCACATTGCCTGACCTCCCGTGTCTTCTTCTGAAATCTGAGAGGAAGCTTTCCTGACCCCACAACTCTTGCATTCTGCATGCACCTAAAACTAGCACCAGGTAGATAATGCCAAGGTCTGCCGCCAGCTGGAGCAGTATCCAAGCATTCTTCTCTCTTGGTTGTAGGGGTCCAGTGGCTATGAACCAAATCCTGAGGAACAACTTCCTTAAGCTGCTACCATTTTTGAACATGGTACTCTGGGGCTGTCTTTTCAAAGTAACCATGCTACCAATTCAACATTAGACAGCCTTGATATTTTTTCTGTGTGAATAATTTGTCTGCTACCCTTAATCTTAGTCTCAGGTAGTCTTTGGATATGAGCAAAATGCAAACAAATTTTCTGCCAAGGTATAACACACATGATCTGGAGCCCAACCACAAATGCAGTTCTTCCCAACAAAACCTCTCAAACCTGGTCTTTACTGGCATCATTTCTATGAGCATTCTGGTCTGCTGAGCTCTGGCGAGAATCTTCCGACAAGTACAGCTGAAAGTATTCTAGCCCCACTTTTTCATCTGACATCTCTGAACCCTTTCTGACTCTCCCCCTTCCCACAAGTCAGTTCCAAAGGCTCTTAAACCACATGGTCAGGTACAGTCCCAGCAACGACCCCACTTCTTTGGTACCAAATTCTATCTTAGTTATTTTTCTCATGGCTGAGACAAAAATACCCAACACCCAAAGTTAAAGGGGGAAAAGTTTGTTTAGCTCAGTTTGTAGAGGTTTTAGTTCATAGTCTCTGGCTCCAAGGCAGGGTAGCATGGCAGACAGAGGAGAATCACAGAGGAAAAACATTTCATGGCAGGCAGAAGCTAGTAAAGCAAGCAAGGAACCTTAATAGCATCTTTCTACCCATTTTATTTTATCCAGGCTACTTAGGGCAGGTAGCACTCACACTCTTAATTCTAGTAACTTTGAGCCTAGCATTGCATCATGAATTTATTCCAGCATCACACTCTCTAGATCCAACCACTTCTGGAAAAGCCTCACCGATGACCACATGAGGTTTTGGGCTTGGGGGACATCTAAACACAAATCAAAACATCTTGTATATAAAAACTTGCCTGGATGTCTTAAATGCTGTATTATATTAAGATATTGATGTATTTTATAAAACTCAAATGCTCCCAGCTAATCCATCTTTAGCACTCACTATAGAACACCCATGCTAAAGAATGAAAGGACCATTTTGCCAAGAGTTTGTGAACTGCACTTAGAATTGACATTTTGTAATACAATACTTACATTTAGTTGAATGGACTTGATCTTACACTTTATGTTCCATTTTCTTTTATGATTTAGTTGATTTTTCTTTCTTGCTGTGGGTCTCACCATGAAGCTGACAAAGCATAGTCCTGGAATATAAGCCAGGAAGAAACATAAATATTAGCAGCTGGCTCCAAGCTTCCTTGTCCCTTCCTTCAGAGGCTGCCTCTGAAGAAAGCCAAACTCAAGAACTAGGATAAAAGAATCTTTCTGTCCCATTCTTCCCTTCTCAAAGCTGGGACTCCACCTCTGTTTCATTGGTTAAATGGAGGAGTAACTCTTACCCTTTTCCACTCCATTGTCTTTATGAGAGTCTGATTAAGTATAAAGACTTGGGAGGGTAATATGTTGCTCTACATCATCACAGTGATTTGGCAAGAGCAACCTGTGTCTGCATCCTGCTCTCTGCAAATCTCTGTACACCATGGCCCTTGAGTCTAGGCCTGGAGCTACAGCTGTGCACTGGGTCAGTCACATAGCACAAGCAGACCCACAGTTCGGAGCAGACTGTGTCCTGCATGTCTGTTTCTAAGACTATTGTCAGAGTCCACAAATGCTCACGCAATCCTTGCTGTGATTTATCTGGTACAATACCTAGCATTGTTCTTAGAATGGCACCTAGAGTTTCCTTGTTCATAAAATGCCCACAGAAGAAGGCATCACACCATGGATAGTGCCATTCTATCAGGTCTAACCTTAACCAAGAGCAGACAGAGACTGCTTCCTCCATGGTTCACCTACAAAGAAGGCTGTGCAGAAAGCACTTGCCATCACCTCTTTCCCTACACAGCATCACCTGGACCACCCTTGTACTGGACTTTTCTCTACATATTCTACATATAGGTCTCCTGTTATAACTACAGCTGGACAGCTCTGCCAAATGGCTGCAAAGTCATTTTGATCCAGGAAAGGTGAAATCACTCAGTGGAGCAGGATCTTTTTAGAGCTGAAAAAATTGAATCTGCGAGACTGGAATTCCCTCCCATCAGCACTGACCTGGGGAGTGATCTTGTGTGTCCAGTAAAATCAGTGCAGACTGGTCCACAACCTCTGCTGCCAAACTCAACATGCATGAGACGTCCTTATGAAGTCAACTGGTCCAGTGCACAGCAATGCTAGGAAAGACCAATGGTAAGAGATGGAAGTGGTTCCAAAGTGGCATTCTTTGCTGGCCCCATGTGCAGCTGTGAGGATGGAAAGGAAGTGACATGTCACACACTTATAGGAACTTATGATCTCTCACAAAGATCCTTGTGGCTGCTTTCAACACAATGGCACAACAAGATGATAGAAAAATAAAATATTGGGACAGTGACCCTCCAGAAGTTTCAATCTCTGCATGTTAATATGCTTTAAAGTTTTCAAATATCCAAGTGCAAGGTCCCAAGTTCAATCCCCATACCAAAGCAAACAAACAAAAACATTTTTAACTTTTAAAAAATAAAGTTTTCAAATATCAAAAGTCCTACCCTGTGCCTACTCTTTAACTTAGAAATTCCTCTTCTAAAGCTATCTTTTCAAGTAATATTCACCCCACTGAGTTTATGAGTACACATAAATACCCAACAACAGGAATCATTCAGTGAGTTTTGGAATATTCATATATAACCTGTATGGAAGCTGTCCTCTTTCACAAATTTGACCTTTCATACCAAGAGGGAAAAACATATGGACCCGGGTAAGTCAGTGCTTTAACACAAGATATACAAATATATAAGAATTTACAAATAGGTTTATAATGGCCTCTTACAGAGTCAGGTATGGAAGAGTGCAAAGGAACTGCTTGCATGCTAAAGATCCAAAGGATATAGTCAAAGGCCTAGAGTTCATTGTAGTATCCCATGCAAGTCCGTATAAGGAGGCTGAAAGGTCTGCAGTGGAGGGTTGAAGAGTCTGCACTGGAAACCAAGAGAGGATGAGACAGAAGCAGACCTTCCTTTTTCATTTCCCTTTTATTCCATTCAGGCAATAAGCCTATTGGTTGGTGACACTCACACCCAGAATGAGACTTCCATTATTCACACCCAAATCTATGATAAACCAATTTAGTTATCACATACCCTAATCCAAGTATCATGCACCCTGATCCAGCATCACACACCTGTGATTCAGCCACCTCCCAAAAGACCCAAGTATGAGTTCATGAGGCTTTGGAGGTCATCTAGATTCAAGCCATAACAGACCAAAACATAGGTTAGCAACATAGAGGATTCTGGCATCTTTTTGGAGTCATGGAGAGGGTGACCATGATCAGCCCATCATCTATTTCTCCTTCTGTTCCATGCCCCGTTTTAGTCATGAAGCCACTAGGTAACTTTTTCTCCCTTCCCTCCCCTCATCTCCTTTCCTGTCTGCTCTCCTTCCTCTCTCATCCTCTTCCACTTCTTATTCTATCTCTCTGCCCTCCCCTTTCCATCTCCCCTCCTTTCTTCCAATCAGAACTTTACTGGCTTCAACCTGGCCCTTCCATAATGAAAATGACTGTACTAAACTCTCCTCTCCAAATCTTTTTTTCCCCTCCTCTCCAAATATTGCCAAATCTGTTTTCCTTATTTCAGAGTTCACTAAAACAAAGGCCAAGACAGTAAACAGCACCATGTCCCCTCTGAGCACAGTTAAAAATCATATTTGGAAATGGGAAGAAAGGAGCTAAAGGTGTAGGGAAAGTGGGATGGGTAGGGGAAGGGTAATAAGGGAAAAGAAAAAAATGTGAGATAGTGAAAAGATGAAAATAAAGTGTTTGTAGATGGGGAAGGGAGGAAGGGGTGAAGGGAGGGCAGGGGTAAGGGGAAAAAATGAGAATCAAGACTTGTCATGTAGAGGTACAAGATCCCAACAATGAATGTAACTGTACTGTATCCCTGGAATGTACCAATAAACTCAATTAAAGCTGAAAAAAATAAAATAAAATAAAGATTCCTTGAGACTGTGGAAAAAAAATCATATTTGGCATTTGGCATGATTTGATGGTTCTCATCCCCTAGGAAAAGACTAACAAGGAATTCTACCACCAAAGATGTATTTCCCCTTACTAAAACTCCTAAACAACAATGACAAAAAAGAGAGTGAGGTTTTCTGCATTTTCTTTACACATTTAATGGAACTTCAAGCAATAATTAAAAAGCATCTCATAGAAGTTTCATGATCATTCACAATACACTGTTAGTGACAGACATAAGTTTTAAATTAATTTTCATGCATAGTTCTATATTTGTAAATAAAAAATTATATAAAAAACAAACTTTAGGAGGATACTCATTAAATATTTATACCAGTTAAATAGTTAGAAGCATAGCCCTAGAGACAGAAAATTCTAAATTACAGCCCTCCTCTCACTTACCAGCCTTGTGGCCTTGGGCAGTTTACTTAGCCTTGGAGCCCCTGTTTTCTCCATCTATATTCTAGGGCTAATGAAAGATTAAATTGCAAAAATATGGAGAGAGAACTTATAACTTGCTATGCTGAATAAGTTTTTTGGTTATTCTATGTTCCTAACAGATTTATGCAATTCCCCCCTATACTTACTTCCTATTTTGGTACCATTACACATACACATGCTTAAAACTTTAATAAAAAATATTAAGGGCCTGGGTGAGGAACAAAGATCTTCCAAGAAAGATCCCTGACCCATTCCTCACCACCAAAAATCCTTGCTCATTCCTTGTATGCTTGCTACATGATGTGTTTCCCCATTGGATCCCCATTTAATCAATATTACCTAAGCAACCATACTTGTCATAATCCTATTGGTTGTTCAAAGTTTCATAAATTTTGTGATTTCTCAATGGATCAATATTACTAAGCAACTGTACTTGTAATTTTTTAATATATTTTATTGGTACATTTTAGATATTCCATACAGTTACATTCATCATTTGGATCTTACACCTTTACATGACATATCATGGTTCTTATTTTTTCCCCTTTCCCCTAGCCTACCTTGCCCCTCCGTCCTTCTCAATTTACAAAGACTTTGTTTCCATTTTTTCCTTTTCTCCTATTTTTTTCTCTTCCATTTTTACTTTTCCCCTATCCCTCCCATTTGCCCAACACCTTTAGACCTTTTCTTCCTATTTCACATTATCTATTACACATTTTGAATCTTATTTACACTTTTAGTTTATCACACCAGAGAAACTACATGATATTTACACTATTAATTTCACTTAAGAGTATGTCCTCAATATGCATCCACTTAGCTATAAACCTCTCTAGTTTCTCATTCTTTATGGCTGAGTAGTATTCCATTTTATATATTTTTAAAAATACATCTTCTTTATACAGTCTGCAGTTGATGGGCAGTTGGGCTGTTTCCAAGTCTTAGCTATTACAAACTGTGCCACTATAAACATGGGTGAACATATGTCACTGTGGTATCATTCTTTTAATTCTGTGGGGGAAGATACCCAGCAGGGGAATAGCTAAGCAAATGGGACTTCTGTGCTAGTTGTTTAAAGTATCTTCATATTGATATCCACAGTGGTTGTACCTGTCTGCACTCCCTCCAACAATGAAGAAGTGTTCCTTTCTCTCCACAACCCCACCAGCATTTGTTATTGGTTGATTTCTTGATAGCAGCCAATCTTTCTGGGGTGAGATGAAATCTCAGTATTGTTTTCATCTGCATCTCTAAAATGATCAGTGACGTTGAACATTTTTCCATATATATTTAATTGTTGCTTTTACTTCTTTATCTGAAAAATGTCTGTTCATTTCATATGCCCATTTTTGTCATTCTATTTTTTTCCCAGTACTGGGGATTAAACACAGGAACTTGCACTTGCAAGGTAGGAGGCAGAACCACTCAGCAAAATCCCCAGCCCTTATATTGCCCATTTTTGAATTGGAACTTTGTATTTGGGGGGTCAGATTTTTTTGACTTATTTATATATTCCAGATAGTAGACCTTTGTCTGAGGAATAGCTGCTAAAATTTTGCCCCACATTGTAGGTTGTCTCTTAGTTCTGTTGATTTCTCTTGCAGTGTGGAAGCTTTTTTAAAAGACAAGATCCCAGTTGTTGATTCTTTGTGGTAGTTCCCATGCTACTGACAATTTGTTCATAAAGTCTTTGATCATGCCAATATCTTCATGAGTTCTACCTAGCTTCTCTTCCAGCAAGTTCAGTGTTTCTGTTTTAATATTTAGATCTTTAATCCACTTTGATTTTAGTGTAGAGAATGATGACAGATAGGGGTCTAGTTTTAATCTGTGGCAAGGTGAAATCCAGTTTTTCCAACACCATTAATTAAAGAGGCTATCTTTCCTCCAGTGAGGATGGTTGGCTCCTTTGTCAATGAGGTAGCTGAGTATGTCTGAAGTTGTTTCTGTATCTTCTAACCTATTCCAATGATCCTCGGGTTTGTTTCTTTGTCAGCACCACACTATATTTAACACAGTGGCTTTGTAGTATAATTTCAAGTTGGAGCTTGTAATACCCTATGCCTAATACCCTATGCCATGTCTCTGTTGCCTAGAATGGCTTTTGCTATTTTAGGTCTCTTCTGGTTTCAAATGAATTTTTGGATTATTTTCTCTAGTTCTGTGAAAAGTACTGTTGAAATTTTAATTGGGTTTGCATTGAATCTGTTTGACAGTTTTGGAAGTATGGCCATTTTCACTATATTACTTTTTCCTACCAAGGAAAAAGGATATCTTCCCATTTTCTTGTATCCTCCTTGATCTCTTTTTTTCAGAGAGTTATACTTCTCAATGTAGAGGTCTTTTGCTTCCTTTGTTAGGTTAATTCCTAAATATTTCTTTCTTTTTTGGATGCTATTATGAAAGGATTGTTTCCTAATTTCTCTCCCAATGAATCTGTTATTTGTGTACAAAAAGGCTACTGATTTTTTAGTGTTTACCTTTTTTCCAGCTACTCTACTAAATCTGTCAATTTAGTCTTTTGGTGGAGTTTTTGGGGGTCTTCTATGTACAGTATCATATCATCAGCAAATAATGACAGTTTAACTTCTTCCTTTCCTATCTTTATTGCTTTTATTTCTTTCTCATCTAATTGCTGTTGCTAATGTTTCCAGAACTATATTGAACAGGAGTGGTGGTAGTGGGGATCTTTGTCTTGTTCCTGATTTTAGCATGAATATTTTTCAGTTTTTGACCATTTAGTATGATGTTAGCTGTTGGTTTTTCAAAGATAGCCTTTATCAAATTGAGATAAAGACCACCTATTCCAATTTTCTGCAGGTTTTCATTGTGAATGGGTGTTGAATTTTACCAAATGCTTTTTCTGCATCTATAAAGATGATAATATAAAAAGAAAAAAAATAGGAGAAAATGAAAAAGTGGAAATAAAGTGTTTGTAAATGGGGAGGAGAGGGGGGTGAAGGGAAGGCAGGGACAAGGGGAAAAAATGAGAACCATGACCTGTTATGTAAATATACAAGATCCCAATAATGAATGTAACTGTACTGTAAACCTAAAATGTACCAATAAATTCAATGAGGGGAAAAAACATGATAATATGGTTTTATCCTTTACTTTGTAAATATATTACTTTAGTTTATTGATTCACGTATGTTGAACATTCCTGGAACATTCCTTATATTCCTGTAATAAACTCAACTTGGTCAGGGTATATGATCTTCTTGATGAACCTCTGTATTCTGTTTGCCAGTATCTTATTGAGGATTTTTTTTCCTCATTGAGTTTATTGGTACATTGTAGGTATACAGTACAGTTACATTCATTATTGGGATCTTGTACCTTTACATGACAGGTCTTGGTTCTCACATTTTCCCCCTGTCCCTGTCCTCCCTTCATCCTCTCCTCCTCTCCCCATTTACAAACATTGTATTTCCATTTTTTCATTTTCTCCTATTTTTTTCTTTCCCTTATTACCTTTCCCCTACCCTTATTGAGGATTTTTGCCTCTATGTTCATTAGAGAGATTAGCCTGCAGTTCTCTTTTCTAGTTGGGTCTTTCCCTGATTTTAGAATCAAAGTAACACTTGTTTCCAGGAATGATTCGGAGGTATTGCTTCCATTTCAATTTTATTGAAAAGTTCAAAGAGTAGTGGCAGTAATTCCTCTCTAAATGTTTTGTAGAATTCAGTAGTGAGGCCATCAGGACCTGGGCTTTCTTTGTTGGTAAAATTTTAATTACATTTTCAATTTTACTGATTGTAATTGGGGTGTTTAGAATTTTTATATCTTCTTCATTCAACTTTGGTAATTCATATGTATCTAGAAATCTGTCCATTCCTTCTGTATTTTCCATTTTATTATAGTACAGGTTCTCTAAGTAGGTGTTGATGATCCTCTGGATTTCTGTTGGACCTGTTGTGACTTCACATTTTTCATTCCTAATTTCATGGATGTAAGCCTTTTTTTTTTCCTTTTTTTGATAAGGTTGGCTAAGGGTTTATCAATTTTATTTATTCTTTCAAAAAACCAACTCTTTGATTCATTGATGTTTTTGTACCATTCTCTTGGTCTCCATTGCATTAATTTCTGCTCTGATTGTCATAATTTCCTCCCTTGTATGAGTTTTGGATTTCTCTTGATTTTTTTGTTTTGAGCTTAAGATTCACCATTCGGTTTTGTTTGTTTGTTCATTTGTTCTTGTTTTGTTTTGAGCTGGCTCTGATTTCCTAGTGTGGGCATTCACCACTATAAATTTCCCTCATAGAACTGCTTTCACTGTGACCCATAGATTCCTGCATGTTGTATTGGCATTATCATTTATTTGTAAAAACTGTCTAATTTCTTCTTTAATTTCCTCTGTGACCCTTTGGTTGTTCAGGAGAGAGTTATTTAATTTCCATGTGTTTCTGAAGTTCTTGAAGCTTCTTTTGCTATTGATCTCCAGTTTTAATTGCACTATGGTCTGATAACATACATGGCATAACTTCAACTCCTTTGCATTTACTTACATATGTTCTATTAGCTAGTATGTGGTCCATTTTGGAGAATGACCTGTGTGCAGACAAAAAGAATGTACATTTTGATTTTGTGGGGTGGAACACTCTGTAGACATATGTTAAGTCCATTTATTCAAAAGCTTGGTTCAGTTCTAGCATTTTGTTGTTGATTTTTGTCTAGATGACCTGTATATTTGTGACAGTGGTGTACTGAGGTTCCCCACTACAATTCTATTAGTGCTTATTTGACTCTTCATGTCCTTAATATTTGTTTTGTATAGTTGAGGGCATTAGTATTTGGTGCATATATATTTATGATTGTCATCTCTTCCTCTTGGATTGTTCCCTTTACAAGTATGTAGTGACCTTCTTTTTCTCTCTTAGTTTTGGTTTGAAATTTACTTTGTCTGCAATTAAGATAGCTACCCCTGCTTTTCTCTGGGTTCCTCTTGCATGGAGAACTGTTTCCCATCCTTTTACTTTCAGTCTATGAGTTTCTTTTAGAATTAGGTACATTTCTTTTATGCAACATATTGTTGGATTTTGCTTCTAAATCCATTCTGTCAGTGTATTTCTATTAACTATGATTTGAGGACATTAACATTGATGGTAATAACTTAAATGTATTGACTTATTATAATCATGTTATTATCCTATTATTGGCTCTTCTCCTTGTGATTTCTTTCCTGCTGGATTTGCTCTGTTGGACTCATGGAGTTGTGATCCTCATTGTCTTTTTCTAGGATATTGTATAGAATTGTTTGGAGTGCTGGTTTGGCATTCATGAATTTTCTCAGGTGTTCTTTGTCATGGAATTATCTTATTTCCCCATCAACTTTGAAAGATAGTTTTGCAGGATACATCAGTCTAGGTTGGAGGTTGTTTTCTTTTAGGGTTTGAAATACCTCACTCCAGGTTTTCTTTGACTTGAGGGTTAGTGTTTTAAAGTCTCCAGTGTATCTCATGGGCTTTCCTTTGCATGTGATTTGTTTCTTTTCTCTAACGCTGGCAGTATTTTGTTCTTCTGTTGAGTTTCTGGGATTTTTATTATAGTATGTCTATGTGTAGATTGTTTTTTTTTAATCATGGCTAGTTGGAGATATGCCTCACTTATCTGTATGTCAAATTCTTTCGCTCTGTTTGAGAAGTTTTCTGACATTAATTCTGTGAACAGTTTTTTTTGTCATATGTACTTTCTCCTGCTTTTTCATGGAATCCTCATGCTTTTTTGTATCATCTAGGAGTCATTGGATTGATTTCTCATGTTGCCTTACTATTTTTAAGAGAGCCTTCTTTTCATGGTCACTGATCTTCATGCTGTCTTCTATATGTGATATCCCATCTTCAGATTGGCTCAATCTGTTGTGTAAACTTTCAATAAAGCTTTTCATTTCCTGGATATCTGTTTGAATCTGTTTCATGGATTCCATTTCTTTCCTATGCTGGGTATTCATGGTTTCTATCATGGTCCTGAGCTCATGCTTTTTTTTTTTTTAATCTGCTTCTGTTCTAGAGTCTGTAATCATTTCTTTCATTCTGCTCAACATCTCTGTAGTTATCTGGGACATTATTTCTGCTTTTAATTTTTCTAGAGCCTCATTTATCTGTTTTTGTTACTTCCTGTGCTATCAATTCAGGTTGTCCAGGTGGTTAATTATTAGAGTTTTCCACTTCATTTCCCCAGAATTTGCCTTTGGTAAGCTGGAAGTCTGTTTGTGCTTGAGCCTTGTTTGAATGCCTTCAAATTTCTATTTTTGTTATTGGTACTGTCCTTTGTTAGTACTGGATTAATACTTTGATCTTCCTGTTATAGCTTGTCTTTAGGTTTTGAGTCTCTCATGACTCTGAGGCAACCACTTTTTCATTATACCAGGACAACTGATTACATCAGTCACAACATCTTAGTCAAATGATACAATCAGCAGCACAAAGGCATCAAGCACAGCTTAGAAAATGACAATGTTTGGTAGTTATTAATCTATCTTTACCTTTGTAAATTAAATCAAAATCAAGGCTAGATGCTGCCTGCCTCACAAGTGCAAGGACCTCAGTTTGACCCCAGGTACCAAAAAAATAAAAATCAAGGCTAGAACTCAAGACAATGGCCTTTATGACCCCCCTGTGCTTCTGTGGTGTGAATCCAGGTAGCAGCACAGCCAGAGGGCCAGAGGGGGGCATGAGTGGGGTGTTGCAGGCGCCTGTATGGCTCTGCCTCATACTGGTCTGCTGCTGAGGTTGAGGGGCTGGGGCAAGAGCTGTACACTAGCTTCATGCAGTTCCATCTCTTACCAGTCTACTCTGCATTTGTAACCTTACTAGTTGACTACAGTTTTGTCCCATTGAATCTGCCTCACCTTGTGGCTTTGTTCCATAAAACACCTTTGAGAAGTTGGGTGAGCAGGCAACCCATTTTCCAATCCCCTTTCTGTCTCTTCTAGACAGAAGCTATCTTTCTCTCAATAAATTCTTCCTAGTTTTAAACAAAAAAATAAGAATTTTTATAAATGAAAGTGAAATGAATTATCAAATAGCCAACAGGCTGAAGATAGAAGTAGGTCTTTGAGGGATGTGGTTAAAGGAAGTCTCCTGAAGATGCTGCACATTTTAAGAAGCAGGGAGAGGTGGAGGGAGATATTTGTTATGTCTAAATGAACACCTGGTAAAAGAGATGAGTGAAGCCACTGAAGTTCTGGATTAGTCAGAAAAAAAATAAAGGAACTACTTACTTTTTGCCCTGTCCCTTTCTTCCATGATTACTTTCTACTGTCGCCTTTTTCTACAAAAGGATGTATATCCACCTCTTCTCTCCCTCCTTTATCATGTCTTAGATTATTTCTAAGGTCTAGTTTCTCATTCTTTACCTTTTCTTTCTTTTTTTGTTTTTTGAGACAGGGTCTCATTATGTAGTTAAGACTGCCCTGGAACTCACTATGCGAACTGAAAATGACTGCTCTAAAAGATTCTGGGAAACTGGTGTTGTATTGCTATGTTACTAAACATTCCCCACCAGAAGCTTAAAACAACACTTGTTTATTTTGTTCATGAGCCTTCAATTTGCACAGTACTCAGTGGGGACAGCTTATCTCAGGCCTATACAATATGAGGAGTTAACTGAAACTAGAGGATTCTCACCTGAGATGGTTCACTGGAATGGCTGGCAGATTGATGCTATTAAATAGGATCTCCATGGGGTGAGGCTTCTGGTGAGGGCCCACTTCCTTTCCACATCGCCTTTTCTCAGGGATACTTGGCCTTCTTCATGCTATAACAGCTGCATTCTAAGGGCAAACGTACCAGCCTATGAAAGAGTAAGAAGACTGGAGGTTATTCGTCTTATAAGACCAGGCCCAGAAACTAGCAATAGCTTCATTTCTGTCACATCTGTATGACCCAAGAGAGGAACACATAGGCTGTGTCTCACAATGGGAGAAAAGTAAGGAATTTGCATCTTTTTTTCCCTCATTGAGTTTACTGGTACATTTTAGGTATACAGTACAGTTACATTCATTAATAGGATCTTGTACGTTTATATGACAGGTCTTGGTTCTCATTTTTCCCCTTGTCCCTACCCTCCCTTCACCCCCTCCTCCCCTCCCCATTTACAAACATTTTATTTCCATTTTTTCATTTCCTCCTAATTTTTTCTTTCCCTTATTAACTTTCCCCTACCCTTCTCACTTTCCCTACACCTTTAGCCCTTTTCTTCCTATTGCACATTGTCAATTATCTCATTAGGACCTTACGTACTATTACAGTTTAATCACACCAGAGAAACTATTTGGTACTTAAATATGTGTGACTTATCTATTTCACTTAGGAGTATATCCTCAATATGTATCCATTTTTCTATTAATGAATCGAATTTCTCATTCTTTATGGCTGAGCAGTATTCCATTTTATAGAAAAACCACATCTTCTTTATCCAGTTTCCTGTCCACCTATTTTTAATCTATACACTTTACCTTTTGGAAACATATTATTTATATTCCTTCTTTATACAAAATACCATCACTCCCTCCCAAAGATACCAAAAGTTTCATCCAGTTACAGCAGTTATGGCATCATGGTTTAGACCTAAAATGTCCCCATCAACTGGAGACTGGATGAAGAAGTTGTGGTTTTTCTATAAAATGAAGAACTACTCAGCCATAAAGAATGAAAAACTAGAAACATTTATAGCTAAATAGATGCATATTGAGACTATACTCTTAAGTGAAATAAATAGGGCACATGAGTAAATACTGAATAGTTTCTCTGGTGTGAAAAACTAAAAGTGTAAATAAGGTTCAAATGGTATAATTGAGAGTGTGAAATAGGGATAAAACGGCTAAAGGAGAAGTGGGAAGGAGAGGGGAAAGAAAATAAGGGAAAAGAAAAACTGTGAATAAAGGAAAAAATGGAAACAAAGTCTTTGTAAATAGGGAAGGGTGAAGCGGGTAAAGGGAGGGCAGGGGTATGGGAAAAAAACAAGAATCAAGACATATCATTTAAAGGCACAAGATCTCAAGGATAAATGTAACTGTAATGTTTGCTTTAAATATACCAATAAACTTAATGGGGAAAATTTTTAAAAATAAAAATATGTCCCACCAAAGTTTCCTATGTTTGGAAAATGATTGGATCATGGGACTGGGGGACTATGCCAATCAGTGGATTAATCTATGGATGAGTTCATGGCTGAGTGTACTTGTTAGGAATTGAGGCATAATTGAAGATGAGTCATTGGATGTGTGACCAGGAAGGATGTATTCCTGCTCCTCGCTCCTCCCTTCTCTCTCTGCCTTCTGCTACAATGAGGCCAGCAGCTTTCTTCGACCATGCTCTTCCCCACCTATTTCTGCCTTGGAGCCAGCCAACCATGTGTGGAGTAAAACTGTAAACCACAATAAACCTTTCTTCCTTCAAATTTGGATGTGGGGTATTTTGTGCCATTGAAAGGAAAGTATATGGAATGTTTTTGATACATGTATGATAAGATATCAAGGCCTCTTTCTTATCTTCTCTGTGCTTTTCAGTCTAAGCTGCCACAATTATTTAAAACATTTTACTTATAATCAACTTCATTAGTAAAAGTCATAGCTGTCTTTCTTTACATGATAGCTCTGAATCAGTTATGCAAGGTTTCTGTGAGGCATGGCCTTAAAGTTTCTTAAGAAACCCACTAGACATTAAATCTTTCTGAGTTCTTGCAATTTTCCACATTGTTTTAGCTGATAGCAATCTTGCTAAACTTCCAACCACTATGTAATATGTATTATTTTTTATATAGCTTCCCATAATGCTCTTTTCACTGCCCTTTAGCCCTACTCATATCTCTCTTGAGGACTTCTGTATCAGTCACTTTCCCATCACTGGGACAAAATACTTAATACATACAATTTAAAGAAGGATAAGTTTATTTTGACTCATAACTTCAGAGGATTTAGTCCATAGTCATTTGGCTGCAAGGCAGAAATGGCAAGATGGAAGGGGATGGTGGAAGAAAGCTGCTTACCTCATGGCACCCAGGAAACACTGAGAAAAAATGAGAGGCGCCAAGGACAACAATGCAATAGCTCCAGTGAACCATCTCTAATCAGGCCCTACTTCCAAACAGGACATTTAGTTATAAACTCATCAATGGATTAATCCACTGAATAGCATATGGTAGCACCCCAGTGATTCAATCTCCTTCCCATAAACCTCTGAACCTGTCTGAACACAATGAGACTTTGAGGGGATATTTTGCATTTAATCCATAATATCATCCATCTTTCATCTTCCACTCATACCCAAAGCCACTGCCATATGTTCTAAGCTTTACTTACTGTAACACCTTGCCCTGGTGCCAAATTCTATTCCATTTATCTGGAATAAATCAGCCCAAAACTTAATGACTTATATGGCTCACAATTCTGCAGTTTTGGCAGGCTCCAGCTAAGGTTACTCTGTACTACATCACTCATCTGGGGTTGAAGGATGCAATGCTACGTAACTTACTCATTAGGAGACCATTTGGTGATGGCTATGGATAAATTTCAGCTGGGTTGAAATCTCCAGTTGCTTTCCGTGGGGCTGTTTGAAACCTTTCACAGTTTGGTGACTGTGTTGTAAGAGTAGGTATTCCAAGGAACAAGCAGTAAAAATTGCTATCTGCCTAAGACCTAGGAAATGCTGGAAATGAATATATCATGTTCACCATGTCTTATTAATCAAGCCATGATAAACCCACTCAAAGTCAAGTGGAGAGGACATAGACCCTGTATTTTAATAAGGGGTGTGTCAAAGACTGCAATCATTTTTAATAAGCCCCACCTGAAATCTACTGGATGACTGCTGATCACTGACATACTTTCAGATCTAGTCACTCCCATTTTGTCATTCCCAATGAAGAAGACTTCAGGATCATTGTGAGTAAAAACAGAAGATATTCTGGAGCTCCTGATGTCCATTCCGAGCTGCATACACATACATCCCTGAGCCAAGTAGGTGATTTTTTCACCCCCTCTTTACTGGAATACCCTTCTGGGTTATGGTACCACTTTAACTCTTCCAACCCTCTGGCCCACACCTAAACTGTATTCCTTAGTTTGGACCTGAATGGCTGGGGAGGTGGAACAGCACTTGTTAATTTGGCCAGGCTTTTTTCTCACTAAGAGAACCTCCTTCCTTTAGATTTTCTGACTTTCCAGATTTTATCCATAAGACCTATTCTAAGCAACTTACTCCAAGGTACAAGAGCAGACTTTCACCCAGAAGAGCTTGTACCACAAATCAGTGAGCCAAGAGGAAGCTCACAAATCAGTGAGCTCCAAGGAAGAGCAAGAGAATGGAGCTGGAGAACATGATAACTTGGTACTTTGTAGTAAGGCACTGCCGGCAACAAAAATCTATCTTAGGATAGAGTTTTGGGAATCCACCACTTTGTCTCTCTTTTCTTGATGGATACTGATCCCAGATGAGTGATTTCAGCATTTCTTTGGGTGAGTTTGTGACTATCACCTGAGTGGATACCATCTAAAGATCTGTTGTGAATTTCATTAATTCTGTCAACAATTGTGTCTGCATATTAATCAGTTTTGTTACTATGATAAAATGACTGAGGCTGAGGAACTTATAAGAAAAAAACTTCATTTAGTTAACAGTTTGGGAGGTTGAAAGTCCAAACAGAACAATGCCAGCTCTGGCAAGAGTTCTCTTGGCTGTGTCATTTCCTGTTGGGAGGCAGCCTTGCAGAAATGCATGTGGGAGGGTGTCATCACAAAGCATGACAAGATAGGACTAGTAACAAACTCTGTGTGAACAGCTTTCATCACTTTGATGAAATATCTGAGAACAATTTAAAGGATGAAAGGTCTATTTTGGCTCATAGTACATAGTTGGCTGATTTGAGCTTGAAGGAAGACATGCCGAACATCATGATGAAAGAGCATGGTGAAGGAAAAGAAAGCTGCTCACCTCATCACACCCAGGAAGAAGAAAGGAGGAGGAGGAGGAGGAGCAGAAGGAGGAGGAGGAGGAGAGGGAGAAGAAGCAACCGAGAAGGTAAGAGAGAGACAGAGACAAAGAGAGATCTCAAGGAAGGGGCCAGGATAAAATACAATTTTCAGTGGCACACTCCCAATGACCTACTTCATCTAATTAGGCCCTACCTCCCAATACACCCACTGAGCCATCAGAAGTAGCCCATTAATAAAGTTAGAGCCCTCACCATTCAATCACTTTCTAAAACAGTGCCTGTGCTGTACTAGGGACCAAGGCCCCAACACATTAGCATTGGAGGACATATATCCACACCATGACAGCCTCCCAATGGGCTACACCTCTTAAGGCCACACATTTTAATACCATCACACTGGGGAGCAAGCTTCCAACATATGAACCCTTGATGGAAGAGAACTGCATCTAAATCATAATCATCTGTAACTAGATATCAATCACCTAGATCCCCCATTCCTCCAAACTACTGGAGTTATGCTGTTCACAATGCTTAAGTAGGAATTGATTTAAATCCCTAGCATGTGTATGGTAGAAAACTTATTTTTCTTCCAGTACTTTTTTTTTTAATTGAGTTTATTGGTACATTTAGGGATACAGTACAGTTACATTCATTGTTGGGATCATGTACCTTTACATGGCAAGTCTTGATTCTCATTTTTTTCCCCTTACCTCTGCCCTCCCTTCACCCCCTCCTCCCCTCCCCATCTACAAACACTTTATTTTCATCTTTTCATTCTCTCACATTTTTTTCTTTTCCCTTTTTGTTCTTCCCCTACGTATCACACCTTCCCTACACCTTTAGCTCCTTTC
>NW_022900921.1:50874149-50948071 GCF_012274545.1 Fukomys damarensis | reverse complement strand
CGCGCAGGCCGGGAGCTCGTGCGCACGCCGCCGGGTGATCGCAGACAGGCAGGCAGGCAGGCAGCTGAAAAAAACCCCCTCTGGGGTCCTTGGGTCCTTCCTGGGTCTGTTGTCGCGCAGGCCGGGAGCTCCCGTGCAGGCCGGAAGCTCGCGCGCACGCCACCAGGTGATCGCAGACAGGCAGGCAGGCAGGCAGCTGAAAAAAACCCCCTCTCTTCTTCCAGTACTTTTTAACCTTTTAATTACCAAGGATCAGTTTCATGGGAGGCAAATTTTCCATGGATATGGAAAGAAGTGTGGGAAGAAGTTCAAGATTAGATTCTCACAAAAAGCACACAAGGTAGATCCTGCATATGAACAGTTCACATTTAGATTCATGCTCTACAAGAATCTAACAGTGCTGTTGATCTGACAGGAAGTGAAGCTAATGCAAGCCATGGGGCTGGCTGTTTTCCTGCTGCTCAACCTCCTGCTGTGTGGCCCAGTTCCTAAAGGCCCATCTTGGGCCCTGGGGTTTTAACACTGCTTTACCCTACGTCTTAACATTTCAGGAATGCCTCTTTATCTACTGATTTCTTATATCTTGTCTCTCATGGTTCACAAACAATATTTCAACTATTTTCTATAATGGGGTCAAACTGATCTAGAACTTTCGATTACAATGTATTTGTATCAGCCTAATAGTTCTCAAACCTAGCTTTAACAATACTTGAAAGATTTTAAATATCCTAGTTTTGAATATGCTCCCTAGATCAATTAAATAAGACTTTCTGGGGAGCAGGACCCAGTCTTTAGTACCTTTCTAAACTTCTTTGGCTATTTCATTGTCAGCCATGCTGGAGATCATGCAATCCAGCATAGTGCTCACTTCCAGTGTGTGTGAGAATCAGCTCAGGATATTGTTAAAATGCAGGTTTTGAATCTAGGTCTGGGATGAGAGCACACAGATTCTGCATTTCTAATGAGTACTCGAGCCATGCTGATGTTCTGATCCTCAGAATACAGTTTGACTAGCAAGACACATGCAGACAGGGATGGCATCAGTCTAGCAACAATGCATTCTAAACATTAGACACCCTCTTGCAATGGCACTGTCAGGCACTTCTCAGAGGCACCTTGTACTTCCAATTTCAGTCCCCTGGCCTCCCTCTCCTTTCCCTTCCCTGATTCTCCCTATTCCCAGTCCCCTGCCTTATTCTTCTCAGGCTGCTGCATCTTTGCCAAGCAGATCAGTAGGTCCCCTTAAATATCTCTCATCACCTCCCTGTGAGTGTGCAGAGGTGACTCAGCACTTTAGGAATCATGTTTTCAAATTGCTGTAAATATGACCTTATAAATCTTCGTAGGGTAATAGGACCCTGGATGGATGATTGCACCTGACCCAATGGGAGAATGAATTTGATAAAAGAGGAGGTTGAAGGATAATGTGTCCTACTACTGACTCCATTTGAATCTGGCCACAAAGAAGTTGACACTACTACTCTGTGCTCTAATCAAAAACATCACTATCTAGATTCATTTCCCAGTGGGGTTCCCAAAGGGCTCTGGGTTAGAATAATATAAGAAAAAAATAAATAAAGTCAAGATAGCTTTTGTTAACAAAAACTCCAAACCTGACTCATCTAGTACAGAAAATCTAGGAGGGGGGCTTTACATCTATCAGAAAGCTGTGCCATCTTATGGTGCAACCTGTTTTCAGCTGGAAGTCCAGCCCTATACCACAGTGGCTCTCAACACTTATTCTTGAACAGTTTTAAGAAATCACCAATGCTTAAACCCCACCCTGATCAGTTAAATCCATCTCTGAACATGGGACCCAAAGAGCTATAATTTTTAAGTTCCCCAGGTGATTTTAAGATACAACCACAGTTAAGTATATGGCCCATAAGTCTATTGCATCTGCCTTCCCTAGGACCTCATTAGAAACACAGCCTTAGTCCTCATTTCAGACATACTGAATCAGACTCTACCTTTTAAAAAGGGTCCAAGATAATTCGTGCTCACTTTAAAGTTTGGGAAAATTCTCCAGCCCACATGGTATTAAAAAATACCAGGGCTTTCCGAGATATCAACAAATCCTGCGTGCATCTTTAGGGGCTCAGGGAGCTTATGTAGAATAGCTATGTCACCCTATATGCCAATGGCAAGGGTAAAATGAACATTCATGTCTGGTGACCTCCAGCCTAGTAGTGTTTCATCCAGGGGTTATTGTATTATCAGGCAAAGCTCTGAGAATTCCAGATTTGAAGGTCGGGGCTCTGCTTCTTGTTTCTATCTCTGTTGCCTCAGGGATGTTTCTCAACTTCAAATTTTCCATCTCTATAACGGGCATAAAAGTACTTGCCCCATGTTTCCAGTCTCATGGTGAGGCTTTGCTACTCATATATGTAAAAGTTCTACATTGTATAATGTTTGCAGAGCCAAAGGAGAAGAGAGATGAGTGCCCCATCCCACCCTACAGTACAGATGTGACTGTGAGCATGCTCTGTACGGGGCCTTGCTACTTAGTATGACATGTGACCCAGCAATATCAAAATCACTGACACCTTGTTAAAATGTAGACTCCCAGGAACCACCAGACCTATTTAATCAAAACCTGAATTCTTGCAAAACCCCCAGGTGATTCCTGGTGAGTCTGTTCACATGAAAAATAAAATATGGTAACTGGGCACAAAAAATAAATGGCCATTTGATAGAAAAAAGCACAGAATTACCTTTGTGGGTAAAATCAAAATAGAATTCTACTATGGAATGAAATGATGTGGCCCTGTGTTATTAAGGTAACATTTTCAAGTACAGCTAGGGCACTGTCCTGCAGTATTAGAGGCCTCAAAAGAGGTTCCCAAGGATTCAAAGTTCCCATAAGTAGTATTCTCTTAGCTATTCAGGACCTGCCTTCCCTCATGATTCCCACTGTGTTAATTTTCAGGTTGGGCAATGTTCTCACTGGAAGGCAGCTCATACATGAAAACTGAGCTGCCCTGCAGAGACCAAGAAGAATCCCAGTCAGAATCAGAAGGTAAGATTCCACAACAGATTCATCCTTGACATCAAGAAGTAGTTGCCAAAGAGGGAACTATGTGAAACTTGTAAACCATGTTTTCCCTGTCCAACTTTCAAAACATCTGAACTCCAGGAATTTAAGTAGACAGGAACAGTTACAAAAAGTAGTACAGATGGACATATTTTGGTTCAAGACTGCAGGTGTATCAGTTTTTTAGGCATGTGCTCATATTTAAAGTTCTTTTCACATTTTAAAGCACTTTTTTCCAATTCATTTCCAACATTCCAGTTGAATGGTCTGCAGCTCCATTTTAGGGAACTTCATTCCCTAAAGCAAGAAGAAAAGTTGAAAGCAAAACTGAAGTATTTCATGTTGAAAGACTCACCTAAATCTCTAGTTCCCACAACAAGAAAAGGCACCCCCTTTCAGACAGGAAGAATCTAGCTAACTTAACAGGGAGAAAACTATTATTCTTCCCAAAATGTTTTGGAAAAACTGACAGTCAGAACTGCTCTTAAAAAAAACAAACAAACAAAAAAAAAACACTTAACATTGCTGAACCCAGAATCTCCCAATACTTGACACAAAACCTTTTTAGGAGAATTACTGGGTTTCTGAATGAGTGTTTTACAGATCTTGCTTCAGAAACTGCTGTAATCAGCAGTGAAATCACTTCTTATCCAATGAACTATAAATTCCAAGGTAATAGAATTGCATTTGCTAACCTATTGTCTTTGCTTCCTATCCTCAGGAAAAGGCCTTCTGCTTTCAGATCCCAGCCTTGCTTCTGTGGTTTCTCCCAACTTAGGTGATCTCTGAGGGGTCCTGGGGAGGCAAAGAAGGGAGGTACTACCCAGCCTTTCATTTATAGCTTTGAGCATCTTAACATGGTAGGGAAAAATGAACCCAAGAAATTAATATGACTTGGTGCCATGATGAAAGGACCAAAACTTCAAATTTATTGAGAAAATGTATATCAGACACCACTTGAGCACTCTCCACAAGGGATGTAACTTGGTCTTCATAACAATGGCATGAGGAAAGTATTATATTACTATTTTTCCAATGAAGATTGAGTGTCAGAAGAATGATTCAGATGCCCACCACCCTTGGCTAGGAAAGTAGCAGAGTGGGTTTCCCGAAGTCTGCCTGCCTCCCAGGGCCTCTTCTCATCACACACTGAGGTTGGAAGACCTCCTTAGTTTGAGTCTCAGAATGTTCCCACCCATCCAGTGCTGTGAAGATCATATGAAAGAGAGAAGACCTCAGAGATAAACCAATGACTCAGAAAGGGGTAGTCTCCCCTGTTTTTTCTGAGGGCAAGGCTGGTTTAGTTGGTATTGATGGTGTCTACTCCTGCTTGGGGCAGTGGCTGGCTTCCATACAACTGTGGTCTGCTCCCCTTCTCTGCTTCAGTCTCCCACCAAAAAAGTCATGAATGGTTGATTTCAGGAGCGCCTCAGGGAACATGCAGATATCTTCCTCCAGACCCAGAAGGAAAGACTCAGTGAGCACTGACCTAGTGCTGTTTACTGCCCAAGCTAGGCCTTACAAAAGTTAGAATTAATCCTATATGAGGATGTAGTAAGAGCAATGCAAGGCGCTGCAATACAACTCCCCTCAAACAACCACAGGCTGAGGGTGGGGCTGCTAGGAGAAAAAACTCTGTCCCTAGCAAGATGGAGGAAAGGTTTCAGGGAGGAAGAGGCATAAGAGCTGGAATTCCAGGATGGGGAGAGTGTAGATGAAAGGGAGAAGAGTAGAAGTCAGAGGTCCCAACTAACAGCATCACATTTGTAAAGTAAGAGACAAGACTATGTGTGGGTTTATGTTTGCATGTGTATAGAATTACATAGTGCAACTGCTAACTGCAAACTGGTCTAACACATTATCACATTTTATATTTGTTAGTCTAAATAGATTCAGCCACCAGCCCTACATTTGGGCTCTCAGCTGTCCCCATACAAATCCTGTACTCAGTCATTGATGGATGGGCACTCTGGCTCTATCAGAGATAGCAGTAGGCACAAGTTCCCAATGTAAGATTTACTTTTCTAGGCACAGTGACCCAGATGAATGCCAAAGTCTTCCAATTTTGAGGCAAATCCCTGGTCTCTGCTGAAGCTGGTCCTGCCCACTCATTCCCCACAGGCACATCCCCTGCACCCCAAGATCATGCATCTCCAGCCCCTTCCTGACATAAAGCTGCTGCTCATGAGTACTTCCTGCCTTTCCCTGTCATCTCCGTCCTTCTGTTGTCATCACCATCTGCACAGCCAGTATGTGACATGGCAGAGATCTAGTCCACCCTGGCACTGCGGATGGCATGGGTCAACCCATGAAAGGATGCAGAACAGAAAGTTTTAATACCACTACTAACAATCATAGCAATGAACCCTCATTGACTGTTATCAAAACTGCTATTAATACTAATACTACTGAGTTTCCATTAAATCCCTCCTATTCTTCCTATCAGTCCTATGTAAAGTAGGATTTATTATCTCCACTTCACTGGTGCACAAAATAATGAGATATTGTGAAGTTAGAAACTTGTTCATATTATAAATGATGCTGCACAGATTTGACCTAGAGTCAGTGTGATCTCAGAACCCAAATAACTAATCACTAAAGGGTCAGGGTTCTTCTGCTAATGGGTTTGAGTGAAAAAGTAACAGTAGAAATATGTCTTGTCTGACCTATGGAACAAAGTGAAGATGTGAGGCAGAACTCAGACCGATAGGTAGTCACGCAAAATCTCTGTCATTGTTTTCCAGAGCCAAAATTCAAATCTATAACATCAGGGAAATACTACATTCGCGACACAAACCAACAGGTGCTGGTCTTACAAGGAAACATCCTTGTGGCAGTTCCAGACAAGCTCCCCAAAACTAGAGGTGACTCTCAAGCTTGCTTTACTCAAAAGTGATCTCATCCTCCTTTGTGCCATCCCCCTGGCTGGGTAAAGCCCCTGTCTAATAGTATTGCTTGGCTCCTGCATTCTCTTGAAAGGACAAAGCACCACTGCTCAGGGCGCAGCCACAGAGGACCACTGATGAAGAGAGAAAATAGGGAGATAGGCCCATAGGAGCACCTGCTCCAACAGAAGTTTGCCTGGATAGGTTGGAAGGAAAAATGAGCCAGAGATGTAGGAGGAGGGAAACTCTAAGAATACAGATGTTCTTGGCTCCTGGGCCATTGTAGAGATGGTAATTTGATCACATGACTAAAGAAAAGAGGGTGGTTATACCTGAAACCCCAACAGCAAAAGGAAATAATTTTTCTTCTGTAGATATGACCTAATTTCTGACTTTTTCTAGAGACATTTTACATATTGACTTCAACTCTACACTTAGAAGGTGAAACAGCAAGTCCTATTTTTTTGGCTGTCTCTAAAGGGGAGCTCTGTCTCTGCTGTGATCCAGTAAAACACCCAAAGCATCCTTCACTAGAATTAAAGGTAAGAGAGCTGTGGGAAATTTTCCAAGTCCTCTCAATGCAGGGAAGTGAAAAACCTTAATGGTAAGGTTGAAAGCTTAAGCCTCAGCAGAGATGACCCTGGTCTTTCCATCTTCCCTTCACAAAGTAGCCTTACTTATTATAGTAACAGATACCGAAGAGCTTCAACGTACAAAGAGAAAAGGTTTCTTTTGGGTCACACTTTTGAAGATTTCTGACCATGATTTATTGACCTTGTTGCTTTGGGCCTGTGGTGGTTTATCATGGCAGACGTACTACATAGAGCAAACCCGTTCAGCTCATGGCCAGAACACAGAAAAAAAAGGAGCCAAAGTCCCACAGCCCCCTTTAAGGTCACATCCCCAGCAACCTAAAACTTCCTGCTAGTCCCCACTTATAAAGTTTCCACCACCTCCCAACAGTGCCAATCTGGGAACCAAATGCTTAACACATAGGTCTTTGTGAGGATGTTTCAGATCCAAACTACAACAGCTCATAATAAATTCTCCTCCATCTTTCAGAAAAAGAAGATCAAAGATCTGAGTTCACTGAAAAAGGAGGAGAGTCTGCCCTTCCTCTTCTTCAAGGAAAACACTGGCTTCTATTTCACTTTGGAATCTGCTGCAAATCGTGGATACTTCATCTTCACCTCCAGCATACCCAGTCAGCCTGTGGGAGTAACAAAAGAAATAGGGAAAGAAAAGAACACTCATTTTTCATTTGAAGGAGTGAATGTGGATCTCAAGGAAGTAAAAGGCTGAATATACAATTTTCACAAAGAACAGCAAGTAAACTACAGCGGTTTTCATTTTTGGTGCCATTTGCACCTTCAATATATGGAGTTTAGACTATAAAAATTAGGGCATAGTTCATTACAAAGTTCTACACTGAAGTATTTTCTGGGGAGTAATGATCTCTGTCTGTAAGTTTGCTATTTTCTGAAATATGTCCTACCTCCCCTGGATGCTTCTGTATTCCAAAAATGCATCAAGGCCATTATTGGCTGTCTTCTCCAAGAGAGCTACCAGGGTAGTGCTAAGATCTAAGATTAATGATGCATGCATGTGGGGGCTGCATGGATTCTAGTGAAGCTGACCCAGCTTCAGGTGCAAACACAAGAGGAGTAGAGTCCAAGGTTTTCGGGGCATGGCAAGGTGTACCAATGGGAACCCATCGTGGGAAAGGTGGGACAGTGGGTGTGAACATGTGGAATGAGCAGTGACAAAATCTGGATCAAGTGGCCAGCACAGCTGATTTCCGAGAAATTTGAGGGCAAGTAGGAAGGTTTATATCATTCATCTGTGTTTAGGTCAAAGAAGCACATGACACAGAACCTAAGCAAGGTCAGATACCAGGCAGATAATCATAACCAGAACTTGAGGTCTAGGCACAAAGTAAGCAGGAGGAAGCTTGTGTGTGTTTGGAGTTTGTGTAATAGATAAGGTGCTTAAAGTCTGAGGTGACCCTGAGCCCTACTCAGAAATTGTCATCCACAACTGGGAAAGCCTGACAATGATTTGGATGTCCGTAGGCTGGTGTCTCCTTTTGTTCTGTTGATAATCTTTCCCTTCTGTCTCCTTTAGAAAGATACACCTTGTATTAATCACCTTAAGATTAAATTCCAACCATTTATCCCACCACTAATTGTGCCTTTCCTTTATCATCCAATGAGCTATAAAAGTGTTTTCTAAGTGAATATATTAGTACTTACATTAGCTCAATTACATATTTGATTTGTCTACTGATGTAGGGTTCAAAATAACATCAAAACTAAAAATGACTTGATGAATAACATTTTAGTTGCCTTTTAAAAAAAACTATATCAGTAAGAATGTAAAATCAAAATTGCTTTGTCTCTGAAAGACTTTTAAGAATTCTCCATTCTGTATAATTTTGTATATATCTAATATTTAATTTTTTGGCATTTGCCTTTATTTTAGGAGTTCTAGCAACTGGCCATTCCTGAAAAACAATGGCAGTTAGTCACTGATCCATATGGTTGCAATGTTTTTTAATTTAAATGATGCTGCTTTGAAGCAATTCAGAATAGACTCAGATTCGAAGATTCCAGAGAGCCCCAGTGTGATACTGGCTGTCAGACTGACTTGACCTAACTCTACAGGACTGTGCCTGACATACAGTAGTCCCCTCCCACCCTTCTCTATGGTTTCGCCTTCCACAGTTTTACTTACCCACAATCAACCACAGACTGAAAATTTTCAGAAATAAATGATTCGTTAGTTTTAAATCACATACCATTCTGAGTGGTGATATCGCATCTCCCTCTTGTCCTCTGCACCCGTACATCCACACTACCTGCCTTTAGTTACTTAGCATCTGCTATAGTTGTCTCATCAGCTGTTGTGGTATCGACGTTTGTGTTCAAGTAACCTATTGTACTTAATTGCACCTAGTAATTGTACTTATTAATGGCCTCGGTGCACAAGAGTAGTAATGATAGCAATTCCAGCTTGCCAAAGAGAAGCTATAAAGTGCTTCCTTTAAAGGAAAAAAGTGAAAGTCCTTCACTTAACAGGGAAAAAAAATCATATTTTGAACATTGCCGAGATCTACAGTAAGTTATTGTTATAGATCTCTTCCTGTGCCTAATTTATAAATTAAATGTTATCACAGGTATGTAAAGTAATATATTTGGGGTTCAGTGTTATCCACAGTCCCAGGCATTCATTGGGAGTATTGGAACACGTCCCCATAAATAAGAGACACTACTTTATTTGTATAAATATGCTTGATAAAGGTGAACATCCATCTTGGCCACTATGAAAGCTGCCACCTTGCAACTTCTGTGTCCCACACAGGAGCAAGTGGCTTTCACAGTCAGGCAGTCACTCAAATAATGGGACTTATAGCAAGCTACAGATCAAAATCCCCTTCAACAAAGCAGTGCTCCTTCCATCTCTGATGCAAACTCTGGTCTGAATCTGTTCCTCTCTGTCAGCACTTTCCTGACTGAAGCAGAAAATAATCAGTTCACACTGATATTCTGAAATGATCCTGCTCTTTTGCCCCTGTGCAGCCTCAGGTAGTATGTGGTTTGTGCCCCAAGTTTCATTTGGCCTTCCTCTGATAATTTGCCATCTCACAAAAACGGTTCAATAGATTTCCAGCTTAGAGTATTCGCTATCTACTCCATCCACTAAGCTAAGGCCAAATTACAGGTTCTGTTATATTTAGCACTTTGCTCTCAGGTGCCAAGTGGTGTCAGTGAGGAATATGTAAGCTATGAGGAACAGGAAACACTATAACAGTGGGTTACATGTAATAGATCTGGAGCTTAAGGTCTGAGGTGTATAATAACTGTATTTGATTCATGCAATAAAAAGTCTGCAGGTAAGTGGTCCAGGTCTGCTACAACATCTTCATGTTGTCATCAAGAATCCAAAGGGCTGGAGATTTAGCTCAGTGATTATTCTGCCGCCTACCTCACAAGCACAAGTTCCTGAGTTCAATCTCCGGTACCCCCAAAAAAAGTTTCATGTACCATTCAGCTATTCCCTAAAATGAATAGTAAAGTTATTTTGCAATCGTCCTAGAACAGAGTCTCTGTCTTCAGATTTTGCTCAAGCATCTCCCTTCTGATTACCCAGTTGGATGCAGTCCCAGTCACACATTGGGCACTGCTTCTCCCTCTACACTTGGGGATGGCTCTTCTGACATCTAACTTCCTTGAAGCCAGGGTCTACATCCTGACCTGCTCAAGCTTTTTTTCCTCACATCTAACATGGAGACAATTGACAGAGGGCTCACAATTTCTCTAGGTTCAGGCTCACGTCACCTCAGGACATTCCCAGTGGTATGTGTTTATGCCTATGAGCAAGTTCACAAAGATGGCTGCCAGTCCAATCACTCAAAAATGGCTCTCAGCCAAAAAAAATCAAGTTATCATTTTCTCATGAGATGTACAAGGAGCACCTTGCATCAGAATTACTTCAGAGCTTTTTAAACAGGCAATTAGACCCAGAGCTACCATATCACAAATACCTAAATTATAATCTCAGGATGTGTAGCCCTGATAATCTGTATTTTTCACAGCTTCCTATATAGGCTGCCACAGTAGAAGGAAGTGGAATAGGATGTGTTTCAAAGTGTGGGATCCTGCATATTTGTCCTTTTTAAGCCAAGGTCAGTGAAGTATATCTCTTTTCTGCTGGTCTGTCAAGGAACGAGGTTCTCACTGTCATGGGAAAGCCCTGGGTCAGAGATTAATTTTAATCATTGAATCTTGGGTGAGAAAGAGGTTCCATGGAATTATGAAGAATATATGTACTCTTTTTCAAATACTAACAGTATTACATGATTTTTACCACTGAGCTGGTGTGGTGTTGGTCACCATCATGATAAGAATCAGCAACTGGGGGATCTGAGCTCATCAGAGCTTGTCCCATGTGAATTGCTACCCCTGGCCTCACTGGGACTGTGATTAGCCCTTGCTTACCCTGAGTTTAGCTTCCCACCTAGCATCCACACACCTGTCTCCTCTCATTCTGCTTTGAGGATTTTCACTGGATCTGTTGGAAATAGTCCCAGAAGAAATGTTGATCAAGATGTGCTGCCTTTAACTGATCAAAGAGTGATCATGTGACTCAAACTGGGGAAATACACGCACTTTATGGAAAATGAATCTTTTGCTAATGACAAAAACTCTGATTGGCTTGTAGCCATCTTAGTCAAGAGGACAAAGCTTTCTATGTCCTGATATTTCCAACTTACTAGGAATTTATGATCCTGTTCTTCACCATGTCCTTCAATTTCGAAAGTTGTTTCACAGTAGGCAGAATAATGTGCCCCCACAATGTCCATGTTGTAATCCCTAGAACCTGTAAATATGTTACTCTGCATGGCCAAAGGGACTTTGCAGATGTGATGAAAGTTAAACCTTTTGAGATGGGAGATTATTCTGGATTATCGAGGAAAGTCCAATACCAATGACCAGAGTCATCATAAGTGAAAAGGAAAGCAAAAGGATCTGAATGAAGTAGAGCGAAAGACTTGAGCCAGGCACAGTAAAAGCACGTTTGAAGATGGAAGAAGGGATGACAGCAATGCAGGCGACCTCCAGAAGATGGGAAGGCAAGGAAATTGATCATCTAAATACTCCAGAAGAAATGCAATTTGATGACAGCTTGATTTTAGCCCAATGAAACCCATTTTGGACTGACCTCCAGAACCATAAGAAAACATACTGTTTTAAACCATTAAGTTGGTTTACATCAGCACTGAGTGAATATGCCATATATCTTTCCAGTAAATTCCTTTCACTTTTCGTATATGTTTTACTAAAGTAAGCCAGGAAAAATTATTATTGCTTATAAGTGAAGCACTAAAAGTAGTAGACAAATAATTTCCAAGACTCCTTCCCCACTTCTCACTGTGTTTACAGGCCCTGGATTTTTGGTTCTGCCACCACACGGATGCTCTGCTTGGTGACAGGAGTCTGCTCCTGTTGACAGGCCTCTATGACTGGCTGTTCACCTGGTCTCCTGGTTGTCACCTGACACAGTTACCTTCTCCTTGGGCCTCCCCCATGTCAAATCACCCTGATCCTTACCTGGAACCCACCTACCCTTTTTCATTTGTGATTTACTATTGTTTTTCTTCCTTGCACACTGTATCTTGGAGACAGACTCAGCCACTTCTTGGCACTTCCACCTCAGAGCTAGTTCTCATAGTGTTGACTGGAAATAGCAAATTCTAAAGCAAATTGTGCACTCCCTGCTCCTTCCTGCTGCACATATCAGACTGGACTTGTCATATCATGAAGTATGACACACTTCATTGGTGTCTGATGGTACAGTAGAATGGAACATAGGATGAGCATATGCCAATCCAATTTTTTATTTCATGTAAGAATATCATAATTGAAAAACCCTCCTTCTCATAAGCTAAAAGCATGAGTCATTAACATATGAATAAGAAAGGAGACGCATAGGACAAATAGCTCATAAGCAGGTTTCTTGGGACTGGTATGAGTTAGAGAGAAAGCAGAGGAAGGTATTTGAAGAGGGCAGTTTCTTTTTATTATTTAATTTTATGGGTACATTTCAGATATACAATATATTGGCACCCAATTATTGGAAGATTGCCCTTTTACATAATATATCCTGGTTCTTATTTTTCCCCCACTCCTCTGCCCTCCCTTTAACCCCTCCACCCCAGATTTTGTTTCCACTTTTTCATTTTCTCCCATTTATTTTTTTTTCAGCTTTAATTGAGTTTATTGGTACATTTTAAGGATACAGTACAGTTACATTCATTGTTGGGATCTTGTACCTCTACATGACAAGTCTTGATTCTCATTTTTTCCCCTTACCTCTGCACTCCCTTCACCCCCTCCTCCCCTCCCCATCTACAAACACTTTATTTCCATCTTTTCATTATCTCACATTTTTTTCTTTTTCCTTATTACTCTTCCCCTACCCATCCTACCTTCCCTACACCTTTAGCTCCTTTCTTCCCATTTCTAAATGTCAGTAATCTTATTAGGATCTTCTGTATTATTGCAGATTATTCACATGAGAGAGACATTTTCTCCCATTTAATCCTTTCCCATCTTTCCTTTCCCTGACCCCTCCCACTTCCCCATCCCCTTTGGACCTTTCCTTCCTTTTCCACATTACCTATTATACATTTTGATCCTTACGTACACTTTCTTAATCACTGTCCCTCATGGACTCATTTCAGGTTTGCAAACTTTCTCAAATAAAAACTCAATGTGTTTCTTTTGGCCAACTTTATCTGTCACTCCAATAGGTTCACCAGAATTGCAGGAGGTACAGATGAACCAGCCACGGTGGGCAGCTGACTCCAAGGTGTGCAAAGAGCCCACCTTGGCATTATAAAAGATGAAGGGCTTGCGCACTGCCTCCTTCTCATCAGCTAATTTCATAAGTTTCTTCTTCTGTGAAATAAGAGAGGTTGGTTAGATAGCACAGGCTTTGATGGGAGAAAACCTAATACACGTGCTCCAGGCCTTTTCCCCAGAGAGAAAGGGAAGAAATGAAAGGTGGCTGGCCCTTGGGGAACCTGTAGTATCAGCTGTGGTATTGGCATTTTAAAAGTGATCAGTAAGCATGCCTTATCATCCACATCCCTCTCTCCCCAGAATTAAACTGAGGTGTCAGATGGACACCAAAATAACAGCTCTAAATATGCAGATAAGAGCATGACTCTTAAAATGAACTTCCTACAGTTTCTTCCCTGAAGTGAAAAAAAAATGCCCCATCCAAAATTAAGTTAACAGAACAGGCAGATTGCCTGTGTCCCACCCCCATAGCTGCTTCATGTCCTCCAATCCAATACTGGGGATCCTGACTCTAGCATGTCATATGGGCAGCCAGAGAAGGAGGACACAGCCCAGCCATGGCAGGTGAGTCAGAAGAGGAGCAAAACCTGCTTGCATGCACCCAGCTACTCCTCCTAGCTCTCATTGTATGGAGTCCCTGCTCTGTCCCTAGAAGCAGCACAAATCCCCACAGAAGGGCAGGAAATTCTTCAGCCCAGTATAGCTTCAGGTGGCCAAGGGTACCCAGGATACTGAGCTGGACTCTGAACTACAGAATATGGAGCTGGAGTACTCACCTTCAGGAGAAGGGATGGATGGCTTTTTCCTTTGTCCTTGTCACAACATAGACAGAGCTCCCCTTTAGAGACAGCCAAGAGAATTGGATCTCCTTTCCCTGCAGTGGCTGATTTCAAATGTGAGGGTAATGCAAAGAAGGTCTCTGAGAAAAAACAGAAGAAGGGTCAGGGCTCAGAGCAGGGAGAAGCCTTCCTATCTACTGAGGTCTCAGGCCTGGCACATGTCCCTGATTCCCTTGCTTCTGGAGTCAAAGTTTGCATCTGCATGCTGGTCTGACTCTCCTCTTCCACAGACTAAGGGTCTGGCTCCTTCTTTCCTCCAGCCCTTTCAGAAAGGCTGCTTCAGATCCGCTCATTGTGACAGACTCTATCAGATTCCTAAGATCCCTGGGACTTCTCTTCATGGCCACCACCTGCTGTCTGGGGATGGGGTAGAGCAGAGAGCTGAGCCCATGTCCAAGGAGACCTTGCCCTGGCTGATTGGAGACCAAAAACACAGCCAAGGCTGAGAGTCACCTGAGAGTATGTAGCTTTTCTTCGGAACTGCTAAGAGGTTCCCACAGTCCAGGACCACCACATTCTGATCTCCATCACGAATACTGAATTTCTGTGGGTCCTTGACTTTCACTTTTGAACCTAGAGGAATACAACCAGATATCAACACATCACAGTGAATGGAAGCCTCAGCCTTTCTTACCCCACATCTGAGGTTCCAGTCCCAGCTGTTCACCCCATCTGTAGTTGCAGACATCAAGGCTGCTGAACTCTTCTCCCACACCCAGGCTTTCTGCCTTGTTTGGAAATAATAAATTATCTCTGGTGTAAGCACACAGAGTCCAGATTTTGATAGATTAGTTCAAATCTAAGTTCTGTCAATTGCTTCTTTGAGACCTAAAATAAGTTCACTAGACCCTCAAGTTATGACTGGCTTGACATAGGAACGACTTAGATTCATATGAACAATTCTGGGTTCAACCAGAATTTTAGTTTTAACTTATGAACAAATTCTTGACTCATGACCCAAATGCTAGTTGCTTGTGGTTCCAGATGGTCTCAGATACAGATTTAACCCTTAAAGAGTTCTGGAAGGAGCATTACAACACCCTTTCATGTGGCAGTTAATTGAGAAATCCTGGGCCGATGTCTCCCTAAGAATACTAAGATCTGCCTGGAAGAAAGTGTGGCCTAAAATTACACAGGCGAGAGACTTCAAAGACTGTATAGAGGAACCTGACCAACTTGAGTTACAACTAATCCTCATGTACTAATTGAGTTCATAAGTTAAGGGTCCAGTTATTGAATCTCCCCAATGCTCAGTGTCCCCATCTGTGAAATGGTGAGATTAAAATCTCCTGTCTAAAAGACACTGCAAAGATGTAAATTCTTACTCAAATGAGTGGCATTAAACCTGAGCTTTAAAAAGTGTCTGAGCCAAAGGACTATTATCTAGAATATATAAAGAACTCAAAACAATCAGCCCCCCCAAATATAAAGACCCAATTCAAAAATGGGCATCTGAAATGAACAGACATTTCTCAGACAAAGAAGTAAAAACAGCAAGTAAATATATGAAAAAATGCTCCACATCACTGGTCATTTGAGAGATGCAGATGAAAACAACACTGAGATTCCAACTCACCCCACAAAGAATGGATGTTAACAAGATACCACACAAAAATAAATGTTGCAGGGTTGTGGGAGAAAGGAACCCTTCTCCATTGTTGGTGTGAGTACAGACTAGTGCAACCACTATGGAAATCCATATGGAGATACCTCAAAGAGCTGGGACTAGAGGTTCCATTTGACCCAGCCATCCCTCTACTGGGTATCTTTCCAAAAGAATTAAAAGAATCATATCACAGTGATATATGCACACCTATGTTTATAGCTAAAACCTGGAAACAGCCCATTTGCCCCTCAATTTGAAACTGGTTAAAGATGTGGTCTTTCTATAAAATGGAATACTACTTAGCCATAATGAATGAGAAATTAGACTCATTCATAGGAAAATGGATACATACTGAAGATATACTCCTAAGTGAAATAAATAAGCCACACATGTATAAATACCAAATAGTTTCTCTGGTATGAATAAACTATAATAGTACATAAGATACTAATGAGGTAATTGATGATATGAAATAGAAAGAAAAGGGCTAAAGGTGTAGGGAAAGTAGGAAGGGTAAGGGAAAGGTAATAAGGGAAAAGAAAAAAACATGAGAAAATGAAAAAATGGAAATAAAGTGTTTGTAAACTGGGAAGGGAGGAGGGGGTGAAGGGAGGTCAGGGACAAGGGGAAAAAATGAGAACCAAGACCTGTCATGTAAAGGTACAAGATCCCAGTAATGAATGTAACTGTACTGTATACCTAAAATGAACCAATAAACTCAATTAAAAAAATAAATAAAAAATAAAAAGTATCTGAGCTATACATAGACACTGGGACATGGAAATTATTGTTCTTCTTAACTCTCTTTCCTGTACCCTATGACTGAAGGCATCATGCCATTATCAATCCTTGGGGTGGGACAGATTCTTAGTCTAGGCAAGATAGACATAACAGGAGAGTAGGGAATGGGTAACTGAGTCAGGAGAAACTCACAAAGCCAGCATGGTGCAAGACTGGCCAAACAATGCATAATCTCCTTCAAAAAGCCACAGAGATTATACCTGGCCTTGGACGAACCTCTATAACCAGACAGAACTATTCACAACAATGACCAGCAGATTTCCCAAGATATGGGCTCCCAAGCAGGAGCTGCAGGTTCCTGACTAATGCTGGTTCAAGACTATCCAGAATAAGTGGCTGATAATATTAAATAATACCCACCACCCACCACACTCTCTGATCTATAACATCAGCATCTGTGGTAGGCAGTTATAACATAGTCATTCTCTGACCTTATTCTCCTCACAGGAATGGGCACAAGACCTCTACCTGGTTTCTCAATGGATCGTTCTCCTGATCTCTTCCTGCTCTCCTGAGAACGGAGAGGATCCTCCTGCCACACTAGTTCTCTTTCCATCTCTGCATTGCATGGTGTCCTCTCTGTCTGCTGCAGCAATCAGCACTAATCAGTCACCCCTGCTTGCAGAGATTGGTGTCCCTGTCTCATCACCCTACAGCACTATAACCGCTATGGACAGGTTCCTGTCTGACATGCTTGTCATCTTCCACTGTCCCACGCACCTCATCTGACACTCAGTGGTCATGGAAGTGATGGCTGACCCCAGGTGAGATCCTAAGTAGCTCTACAATTATTTGGAGTCAGAAGCAGTCCATGGTTTTTAGCCATGATTATCTCAGAATCTGTTTTGAAGATGCCTGAGTCCCATTCCCAAACAGTCTGAGACCACAAAGCAGGTGCAGCTTGAGGGCCATTGAGCCACAGTGACTGTGAGCCTTTCAGTTTCTCACCCTTGCTGTTCACTGATCACTGGCCAATCATGGTTCAGTAGGTATGGCTGGTGCTAAGGTTCTATCATTCTGATCAGCTGCAGCTATTGATGCTGTTAGCATGAGGACAACTTTGAGCATGGCCAAAGACATTAGCTGTCAACCTTGGATGTCCACTGGACATCCCCAGGTGGGTTACATTTTATTACCATAGATGCCTGGACTCCACACTCCTGAAATTCTGATTCTGTTGGTCCAGAGTAAAACCTAGACATAGTATTATTCAAAAGTTGCATTTCTAGCACCTTCATTTTACCATTTTACCTCTTAAACATTTAATATTGCTTCTGCTCCTTCTTTCACTTTGTTTCTCTCCTATTATCATAGACAACTAAGTTAGTTAGAAATATTATAGGCAGTCAGATAGAGGAACCCTCTAGAGAGTCAGAGCAAAAGATGAAAACACATTACCTCTGTGGCCACAGGCACATCTGTTGGACTCCAGGCCTCAAGATACAGACAAAATGATGCGATTGCATACTTCCCCACGGGATAAGTGAGAACACCTGGTCCAATAAAGTCTAGATAGATCTCACCAATGTGAACAAGACCTCCTGATCCACCCTTTCCTGAGAAAGTTCTTGGCTCTTTCCATGTACACTTGCTTCCCCATTGGATCAATATTATCTAAGCAGCTATACCTTGTAATCTTATTGGTTGATCATAATTTTGTCCCATGTTGTACTCACTTCATGATTTTACTCTATAAACTTCCCTGTAAAGTGAGGTCCACATCTACCTATCTGGGTCACCTCCTACCTCTCAGGAACTTAAATCTCTCCCTCCTAATAAATATTTTCTAGTCTTAACCTCCATTGTTTTTTAGAATTCATTCTTTGATTTTGGGAAACACGAACCTGGCCTATCTAACATCTAGCAGATTGGGACATATATTATTTCCTTTATATCATTTGGAGGTCCTATGTCACTACCATGCCCTGATTTTGGCCTTCATCATCACAGGCTAGTACAGTGTCCTCTAAACTGGTATTCTCACTCATCATCTCTTACCCCTAGTCCATTCTTCAAAAATCTTTCTGAAGGCCACTATAGAGACACAAGTTGTTTGAAAGGCACAGGTAATTATATCTCAGTCTTTTTTTATACATCATAACAGCCTGAGACGTTTGTTAAAATACAGACCCTTGAGCCTCAACCCTAAGAGTTTATGATGCAGGAGGTCTGGGTTGGGGTTTGAGAATTTTCATTTCAACAAATTTCTAGGAAGTGTTGCTGCTGGTACTCTGAGAGCCACATTTTGAAAACCTTTGCTTGTAAGACTAGAACCAAAGACAAACTTGTGGGGTTAGTTGAGCCAGATGGAGTACAGTGCAGCTCAGGAACCAGCACTGTAACTGCAGCAAGACCATAAACAACAGACAGCTGCAGTACTAATCATAGCAGAACCAGAACCAAAAATACCCAACAGTAGAGTAGTAGCAGTGGCCTGCCTTCTTGACAACAGGGAAGGGGATGGAATAGAAAACAATGAGGCCCTTTCCTATTCTTCTAATAACAAGAGGAGGTGGATTCTGCTCATAGCCCTCACACCTCTTCCCTTTTTCTCCCTTACTACCCCCTGGAGGCAGAGTTGGGGCAAGTACCCCAACATCTACCTATGTGGTTGCCTGGGCAGTTGCCCCCTAGGCCACACTAGCTCCTGATCCCCTAACAGCAGCAAAATCTCTCCCCTACTGTGGGAATTTCAGGGAACTTCTGAGGAGCACTGGAGGAATACATCTGGCAGGGAGATGATCAGGGAGAGACTGTGCTTCTATTTCTGAAATTCCCAAACCCCATGAGGTATAGTCAACACTACCATCCCTCCTAGAGACTCATCCTAAATAGCCACAGTCAGTCTCAACCCTGCCTTTCTTGAGAAAATGCAGAAGCTGTCAAATAAGCAACCACTTCTCCCAAAGTTTACCTGTGGGGAGTCCTAGACACCCTACAGCTGCTCAATGCTTTGGCCATAGCAGGCTTGAAATATAGAACCATCCCAGAGGACTTCACCCTGCAATCTTCAAATGACTCACCCTCCCACCTCTCTGAAAGAGGCCAAATAGTTCTGAGAAACTCAGGAAACTGCACACATGTGGCTTGGACCTCCTCTGTACAAGCAGTACTCCCTCACACTCTGTGGACTACCCTGACGTGCTGCAGAATAGGCTCCAAGAATTGTGATTCTTATCTCCAGTAGAGGGGGGTGATGGGATTTCTCTAAAAGATCTGGTAACACGGTGCTATTAGCCTTGGAGTGCTCCCCAAAAGTGCCAAAGCAGCAAGGAGTCAAGAACAGCAGAGAATGATGGAGACCAGCAGAGCCTGGAAAGGACCTGTGGAGAGCCTCAGAGGCAGCAGATGCTGCTGGAACAGCCCCAAGAAGTTAATAAAACAGCCATGAGCTTCAGCTGCTGAGGAGCTGATAAGAGTGACAAGGAGTCACCAACAGCTAACACACCAAAGTTGCAACATTAAGAGCTATAAAACTAAGAGCTAAGAGGCAGTGGCTCTCAGAGCCCAGAGCTGCTAATGTCCAAGGACCTGCCCTTTGTCAATTCATAATTTATTCCAAATTGAACTAAAGAACCCTCAGCCAACAGGTGACAGAGTCAGGCACCTCATCCCTTTGGACATCAATGCCATTTGACTTATGAGGAAAGTCCCATATCATCCTGCAACAGGCCTGGGGCTCTACCTGATCCTGTCCTGAGCAGAGGGAGACAAGGAGACTTAACTCTGATTTGGACAAAGAGGTGCTAGAATACCTTTAAATGTCAGCATCTATCATTTGTTTCATGAGACACCTGGGCCAGGAAACATCTTGTTTTCTTCAGTCTCCACACATGGACAGTGACGATGCTAACAATTTCCTTCTGGGGTCATTGTGAGGAGCACATAGTGAAAAATCTGGCTCCAAAGACAGAAGTAATGTGCAAAGTGGTGTGGATATTTCTAGGGCCACCCCTGCTGGTGACACTCCTCTTTTTTATCAGTACTGTGAGGAGATCAGAGTCTCCAACCTCCCAGCAATGGTCAGACAATGTTCAGAGGGTCTCCAGGGTCAAAACTTCCTTTTCATATGCCAGTCACTACATATGAGCTAACTGCCCCTCTCTACAAGGGCTCACTGGGATTCATTTTCTTATACACTCTTCTGATGGCATTCACCTCACAAAGAGAAAGCCTCAGCCTCCTTGAGCAACCTTAGACATCAGCTGTGACTTACAGCAAAATGTTCCTCAAGAGCCTCATGTGATTATAGGTAGAGCCCTTGGAAGAAGATTGGACCATAAGGGTGCTCCAGCTGACTTGCTGTCTGAGGTGAAGTCTGATGCAGGTCACTAGAAGGGATAGCCTGGAAGGGTATATCTCCCTTTCTGGCTCCTCTCTTCACTCTACTTCCTGGCTGCCGTGACATGAACAGCTGAGGCCTTCCTACCAAGCAGTTTCTGTGTTTGAACCTGCCACACATTGATGGAAACTTCTGAAACATGAGCTTCAGTTGTGAGAGTCAGGTGTTTTGTTCTAGGGATGATTAAAGTGACTAAGACAGAGTTAGGTACCAGAGAAATGGCCCTACCAGACCATGTGGTTCAGAAGCCTTTGCAACTGGTTCACAGGAGGGATCTGGAAAAGGCTGGAGATGCTGTCTAGAGAAGCCCTCGATACCATAAGCCAAGGTTGATGTGCAGTACTGACAGATACAGACTATAAAAGCCAGGCTTAGGAACAAGGACTCCATTGGCACTTGGACTCCAGACATGTGTATTACACTCTGGCAAAAAATTTGTCTACATTTTACTCATTTCCTGGGAATTTGGAGGAGACTGAGGTTAAAGATGACAGATTAATTAGTCTGGTGAAGGAAACTGCAAAGCCGCCAAGGTTCAGGATGTATCATGGATACTGCTTGTTGCTTTGAGCAAGATTTACACTGGGAAACGTGAAGAAAAAGTCCACTCAAAAATTTTTCAGGTTCCCAAGAAGGGGAGAGCCTGCCAAGTTAGCTCCTTTAAGAGTGAGGTTGCTAGAAATAAAAGAAGTCACAAGTTCTTTACATCAGGACAAAAGTAAGGGAAGAGCCCCCAGAAGTCTCCAAGACATCGGCAAGCTTCTACTGCTGAGGAGCTGACAAAGATGACAAAGAGCCACCAGCAGCTATCACCATGGGAAGGGTGCCTTTCCTGGATGTAGAAATCATCAAGATTTCCTTCCCTTGGCAGGCTCATGGGTGGAAAACTGTAAAGCTTTACTTGAAAGAACGCCCCAGCAAGCCTAGCTCATTTAAGGTCATCTAGAAAACAGTTTCCCAGAGTTCAGCCATCAAGGAATTTAGAGGCCTCCGCAGCCACATTCTAAGGGCACCTAACTACTACTTGAGCTGGCAGCAGACCTTAGCATCTTCCATGTGGTTCTGGTTTTACAGGCACACAGAATGTAAGAGTTGTGGAGTCATGGGGACTCCAACCCTGATTTTAAAAGAAGGCCTGGGAGGCCAGGCAGTGTGAGAGCAGTGTATGAAGCTCTGAGAGTGAAGTTAAAAGTAAAGTGGAAACCCCAGGAACTTGGAGAAGCTAGGTATGTGGAATATCTGCTGAGGAAGGCAACAAGCAGTGACCAAAGCCAGCTCAAGAGGGAGGCCACGATAGCTGCAACTGGCACTGTAGGGTTGGGGCTGTAGGGTTGGGGCCATCTGACCTGTTTAGAGCTCACTTCTTTGCCCTGGGTGCTGGACATGGAATTGCAGCGTTTAATATTTGACCTGCTCAGTTTTAGTTTTGCTTTGGTTTGGTTCTTTTCTATCCTCCTATTTCTCCCTTTTGGAATGAGAATGCTATTCCTGTGCCATTCTACATTGGAAATGTTTGATTCTTTTATTTTTACAGCATGCCACCCCTAAGAGCTCACCTGAAGTCTCAGAGGAGCCTTTGAATGTGGACTTTTCAGCAATGCTGGAACTGCCAAGATTTCGATGGCTCTTAGAAATGGACTAAATGCATTTTGCGTAAAGAGATGCACATGTGTCTTTGGGAGCCAGTGGTGGCATATTGTGGTTCATACCTAGATGTCCCCCAAGAGCCTCATGTGCTTATAAGGGGGCTTTGGGAAGAGGTTTGAACCATGGGGTGTTATAGCTGACTTTTCATTATAAGTTGAGACTTGGAGAGCCAGGGATTTAGCTCAGGGGTTCCACCACCTGCCTCGCAAGCACGAGATCCTGAGTTCAATCCCTGGTACAAAAAAAAAAAAAAAAAAAAAAAAAAAAAAAAAAAAAAAAAAAGAAAATAAGTTGGGACTTGGTAATAGGAGGAAGGTCCCTTGGGTATGACCTGGAAGGGTATAGTTCCCTTCCTGGATCTTCTTTTATCTCTATGCTTCCTGGCTGCCCTGACATGTGTGAGCAGCTTTTCTTCATCCATTCCTTGCCACCAGACCTTCCTGCCTTGGAGCCAGCTGACTATAGACTATAAATGTCAGCTGAAATAAACCTATCTTCCTTCAAGTCATGGGTATTGAGCATTTTGTCCAAGGGATAAGGAAAGTAACTAAAAAAGTGTCCCCAGTCTACGACTCTTGCAGTCTCTAAAAAATACACAGTAACACCCTCCCCTATTCCCTCATCCTTCAATCATCTCATCACTTTACCCAGGTACCTTACTTGAGTGCATAGAACTCATGGAAGGTTGACTCAAGCTTGCCTCCAGGGGACTTCTGGCTGGATCTGTAGTCAGAGATAATGAGGTAAGTACATACAGCTGAGGTCTTCAAGGGATTTTTTTTTTTTTAACCCTACTAGGGGCCACTCAATTCTTTACTTCTTTGTGTCTGTGCTAAGAAATGCAAAGGAAAAATATAGTAACAGCATTAAAAATATCTTCCCTGGACACAAGTGTTGCAAAACAGAGATAAAATAGCCAAAGGTTTAGCCTGGTTGGGTACAGATCTCTCCTTCACTTTTAGTGCATTAAACAGCCATATGATCCAAGAGCCTCCTCTCTTGTCCCCCTGGAATCAATACCATGTGTCTTCCTTCATGAAGGGCTCAGAAGCCCTACAAGTGGGGCGTTTTTTTCCAACCCAGCCTCAGAAAACCCCTTTAACCATGGGAGATTTTTTTTTGTGTGTGTGTGTGTCTGCCTGGGCAGTTTGGGAAGGAAGAGATCATTAGGGTGATGTAAAACCATCCACCTGGTGGGAATGGTCACTTAATAAGCCTGGTCTCCATGGCAAAATTCCCTTTCCTTTCTAGTATTCCTATTATGTGATTCGTTTACCAGGGGATCTCTGAAGATGACTAGTATGCAGGTCAGCGAAAGGAAGTGTAGATCCAGGCACAATTTAGAATTATTTCTTTGGTCCTGATGTGAATTTTTTCCCAAAATACATACCTTCTGAGCAGCACTGATATTCATCTTTTTCCCAGTCTTTGGAGTCTATTTCCATTCCTGAGCACTCCTCCAAAGAAGACATTTTCAGTGTTAATGAAACAATTTAGACTTGTAAGACCTACATGGACAGGAAGAAAAAGAATCAGTAACAGCCCTCCTAATTCCAGGCTGCCTTATTGGATATGCCTGGTGCTTATCAGGCAGAAGGCCTGCTCTTTGTTGGGAAATGCTCACTGCATCTGGAAAAGTTTCAAAGACCAAGCACTCTCTTCTATCACTCTTCCATAGCAACGTTTTCCAAACTCTAAGTTACAATGCCAACACATGGTATTCTACCATTTCTTAAGATCTTGACAACTTTCTATAAAAATCAAATGGAATTGTCAAAGTTCAAACTTCATTGTTCTAGTTCTGGGACCGGCAAACTATAGACCTCAATATGGCTCTGGCTCATTTTTTTTTTGTTTCACATTTCAACAAAGTTTTATTGGAACACAGCTGTGTCCTTGTTTACATACTGTCTATGACTATTTGGGAGCTGTAATAGCAGAGTTAAGCAGTTGATAGAGAGAGATCATCTGACCAGCAAAGCCTAAAATATTTACTGCCTGAACTTTTCCGTAAAATATGCTGATTCTCTCTCTAGCTCAATCTGAAAAAGAGCAATTTCTTTCACAACTTCTTGTTATAAAAAGACTGAATTAATAGAGTTCCCAAAGGCTCAAATTCTAATGTTTTGGCTATTGTTAAGTCATACAATTTGCTTCATTGGAAGAAGTCAGAGAAGAGGGGGTGGAGGGAGAGAGAGAGAGAGAGAGAGAGAGAGAGAGAAGAAATTTTGTGCACCCTCAGTAGATGAAGATCTTTCCCACTGTTAGTTCAGGTTAACACAGTGAAAGAAGCAAGAGTTGTTATTCCAATTTTAAGATGAAATGTCCAAAGTTACATGACTTCCAGGGTCAGACCACTTGCGTGTTTACAAATACAGGCATTTTGTATGTTGAAAAGACAGAATCTGACAGGCAATCAGAACAAGATATGTCTGGTAGAACTCCAGAGGGATGAAGATTTAGGTGCTGCCTGTGGGACATAATGATACTCACAGGCTGAAAGACCCAAGGAGAACCCTTTGAGCTAAGTATGGAATTTGGCACTTATGTCAAATAAATGCAGGTGACTCCCACAGAATTCCCTAAAGTAGTGCTGAGGTCTCTGGTTTTTCCTTAGGAACATTCGAAGTATTGAGTTGCAACGTCTCTTCAAAAAACCAGTATTTTGCGCTGGGGATTTACCTCTGTAGTTCCAGCACCTGTTACACGAGCACTAGGACCCAAGTTCAATCCCTGGTACCAAAAAATTAAAAAAGACTCCCTTAAAAACCAATTTTTTTGAGACTGAAATGAGTCTTCTCAGTCCTCAAAGGTGCCAGCAATTATTAAGGCTTCCAAGCGTCATAAGTCAGTGTCTGCCTGGCCCTCTAACAATTCCCTGCTTGTTGGAGGAAATCCTTCTGGGAGGAAGCAGGCTCCTGTTGAGGATGAAAATCCAGTGGTGTGGGCAAGTCTCAGAGATAATATTAGAAAATTCAAGAAAGCCACAGAGGAACTTGATTCTAGTCAAGATAACAGCAAGGCTGTGGACAGACACTGTTCTACTTCCCCATGTGTGTCAACTGGCTTCTTAAGCTGGGTGAGGACAACCTACCTGAATCAGAGATCCCTGTGGCCTGTGGTTCTCTTGAAGACTCCTGGAGTCCTGTCTTCTTCCCTTACCAGCCCTGGTCTGAAGGAGCCAGACTGGTCCTGCTTCAGAATAATCAGTTTGGGAGTGGGAATGCAAATACCATGGTGGCATTCCTCTAGATGATAATAAATACCACTTTAGGCTATCAGATACCATTCATTGCTTACTGTTATCTATGCCAAGGATATAAACAAATTCCTACATGGTAACATCATTCTACCAAGGCCTGTGGTGCACCCATTCAACACATTTCAAGGCACTGGTGATAGACCTTATAGCTGTCCAACTATTCCAACAGTGAAGGTACAGGAAACCAACATGAATGAAGGAAAGAGACACCATCATCCAGTGAGTCTTGAAGGGTCAGGAGGTCCTTGTTCTCATGTGCATTCTTAGCTCTAACCCCAGAATTTGGGCAAATAGACTCCAGTGTCTGAGAGCAAAATGTTATCCTCTCGTGTCTCCTTCCAGATGCATTCTAGAATGCCATTGACATTGTTTCCATCTCTCCTTTGTTCTTCTCTCCCAAAGATGTGCAAGAAACTTAAAAGTCCTTGATCAAGCCCACCAAGGACTAGCTTCTCTCTATACCCCATGGGTATTTATTTGTATTGTCTTGCACTTTGCATAGCATATGTTCTTGTATGGCTGTGACTCCTAATGCCATCATGTGGCCTATTTGAAAGAAGTACACATAACCATTGAGAGCAAAATCTTCCAGACCACCACCCCAGCATATGAACAACACAAGAATAAGGGCTATGATTACAGTGGTCATCCACAATGCCCTCACTGGGTTGGCCTTGAAGCCCATTTCTTTCTTTATCTATCTCACCTTTTGTTTATACCATGTAGATATTGCCTTTCTCTTTTACAGACAGATAGTTTAGAAAGGTTACACATTTACCATTGTCACAGCCCTAGTCACTGGAAGGACAGAACTATAACTCAGGCCTTTCTGAGCATGTGGCAACTTCATCTCTAAAATGAAATTGAAGCCTGAGATTTCATCTTCTAGTCATTCTCCATGCACTGCTCAAACACCAGCCTGAAGGCATCTGCCCCATCAAACTGGCAGTATGCCTGTGCCCTCAAAGGCCCTGCCTATCAAGACCACTGAATTTCCATTTGATTTGAATCATATGCAACATTTCTTTGCACACTGTCTTTTTATGATTCTTATACCAACCTTGAGATGTAAATTTCTTCAACATTCCTTTTCCAAATGGAAAGAACATGCACTTGAGAAAAGTGACAAGACTTGCCCAAGGTCACACTCCTGGAGGTCTGTGGCCCTTTGGAGCAGAGCCTGACTCCCTGACACAGAGTCCTGCAGAGAATAAGGAAGCTCAATGGTCAGGTTTCCAGTTATCCTCCTGTGCTTTCAGGGACCTTAATGAGAGAAACTGACAGGTATGAAGACAAATGTGGAGGTGGCACAGAACCCTGACAACATGGCAGAGCTGGGGAGTGAGGGCAGATCACCAATAGAAGCTCTGAAATCATGGGAGAAGTAACTAGATTTTAATTTATGGACAGAAAATGGAAATGTAAAGCAAAATTGAAATATGTATCCAATTTCTATTCTTTGTTTTTCATCTTTAATTGAGTTTATTGGTACATTTTAGGGACACAGTACAGTTACATTCACTGTTGGGATCTTGTACCTCTACATGACAAGTCTTGGTTCTCATTTTTTCCCCTTGTCCCTGCCCTCCCTTTACCCCCTCCTCCCCTCCCAATTTCTATTCTTAATGCTTTTATGACTTAATATAACTTTGTTAAATGATAAAAAATTATCATGTTTTTTCTTCAAATTAAAAAGTATTTTCTGAGCTTCAGGGCAATCTAGCATATGTTTGTCTGTCTGACTGCTTGTTTATTTGTTTATTTTGGAGGTCATCTCTTAAATTATGTTGGTTTTTGTTTTGTTTTTGCACTTTCCTATCTTCTGTCTTCCTCATATGCAAAACTTTGGGGCAAAGCAGATGGGAAAAGACACAATAACTTGTGGACTGAGATTTTGCATCCCCTCAGAGTAACAGAAAGGTCATATAACTATCTGAATTTTCATAAAGAGCAAAAGACTATTCAGTTTAATTTGAAGAGGTATAAGCTACTACTTAAAAATAATAAAAGAAGCCTGGCAAAGAAGACATTAGAGAAGATACTGTACAATAAAAGACTTGGAAATACAAGATTTACTCAAAAGAAGTTAGAAAAGAGCAAAAATTAAAAGAGAAATGGAAAACAAATGGCAAATGGAGACTTAAATCCAACCACATTGTCATTTTTTAATGTTTAGTAACTATATGTTTGCTATAAATAATGATTGAATTCATTGTGGTCCAACCACATTACTAATGACATTAAATAGCTTCATAATATCCAAAATCTGGATAAACACAAGGTAACATATTTATACAATGGATGATGCCCAGCAATAAGAGGAAATAAAGTACTGACATGTATGAGAGCATGGATAAATAGCAAAAACATTATGCTAAAGGAAAGAAGCTAGATACAAAAGACTACTATACAAGTCCTGCCACTGATAGAGTTGTCCTCGGCCAGTGGCAGCAATGGCTCCTGAAGCTGATCAGAAAGGTAGAGCCTTAGCACCAGCCAGACCTACTGAACCACAATCTGCAGGTGACTCCATGCACAGCAAAGGGTAAGAAATGGAAAAGCCCACAGTCACTGTACCTCAATGGCTCTTTATCTAGCTGCACCTACACCATGAACTCAGACCAGTATTGGACCAAGGAAAGCTTCTGAGGAGGTTCTCAGATAATCCAGGGCTAAGAACCACAGATTTCCTTTGACCCTCAAATCATTGTAGAGCTACTAAGGAGCTCACCCAGTATCAGTCATCCCTTCCATGAATGCTGAGTGTCAAATGCTTGGGCTACTGCTTGGGGCACTTGAAGGTGACAAGCATGTCAACAGGCACCTGACCTCAGAGGTTACAGTATGGAAGGATGATGAGACAGGGACACCAATTCCTGCAAGCAGGGCTGAATGATTAGTGCAGAGAGCCACCGCAGATAGAAAGAACACTATCCCATATAGATGCAGCTGAGGAGATGGCTGGAGAGCTGGCATGGCAGGAGGATCCTCCCCATTCTCAGGAGAGGAGGAGGATGAGTTCACTAAGAAACCAGGCAAAGACCTGTGCCCGTGTCTAGGAGACCTGAGAATGACTCTCTACCTTTTAATCGCGTATCACAGATACTGATGTTCTAGCATCACGCAGTGATATATTATCCATTATCATATTTGACATTTTCATCACTTATTTCTGAGTCACTGGCCTGGCCTGGGGACTCTTGTCCTCCATCAACCAGTTCCTGAGCTCCTCAGTGAGGGTCAGGCTCCCAGCCCAATTATTGTTTGATCCCATTCTACGCAAGACTGGCCTGACTGAGTTCCTATGTGGGAACACACACCCTAGGAAACCCCCTAGTTGCTGCTGTTTATGAATAATTTTTGTTATTTTATCAATGATCTAGGTACCTTGATAAATACTGTTAATTAAATAATCTCAATTCTAAGAGAACTCCTATTTGATGGGCCCAATTACATTTCTCCTTTCATGTATGAGAAAGTTGAGGTTTGGAATCATTCAGAAAGTTGCTCCTGGTCCTACACTAATAAGTGAAAAAGCTTGAATAGGAACCTGATTCTGCCTAATGTCAGACTCTGAGTTCAGATGTTCTTGACCTTCTGTACAGTGACAAGGATAAAGAACAGACCCATCACTCAACTGGGCTGATGTTGAGTGGTTCAAGTAATGTATTTTCACTGTTCTCTCTGCACAGCTCTCATTCACAACCCAGGGATCTGGTGAAACTTCTTGGTTCTAATGCAAAGGGAGAAGAAAATTTTCCTTTTCCTTTGACACACTGCTTCTTTTGCCCAGAATACAGAAAAGTCTGACCCCCAGCATACACAGGGGAGAACATCTCAGGTCTGTGTCTCTGCTCATTACACTGATGGTGGTTGACATCCTGGAAGAAAGATATGTTCTCCTCCTGCAGCTGCTCTCCTCAGGAAGAACTCTAGATCAACCTCAGATCTAGCTTTCTGGGATGCTCTACATAAGTGTGGCCAGTCATCCTCAGAAGGACTCTGTGTTCTGCAGCCTGAAACTCTCAGGCAGTTAATCCCACAGTCTGGCCTATATGGAAAGTGAGTAATAGGAAACCCAACTGATCATACATCCAAGATTAAATTCAACAGTCAAAGAATTGGAGCAGTATTGATAATCAGTTCGATTTCTGCTTCTTGTTTCCTGCATGACCATAGGACGCTGTCATTTCTCATGATTTTTCCAGGCATAGATAGCATTGGAGTCAGCAAGGCTAATTCTCTGCGCTAGGATTGGCCATGCTTAAGTGACTGGATAGCACTGGGGGAACTGACCCAGCAGCAGATGCACAATGAACACTTTCAGTCTGATGTCCAGAGTACATTGTCCAAAGGACCATGCCAGGGCATTGTCTCAAACAGTATTTGGTGGGGAAAGATGGGACAGTCAGTCCCACACAGATACCATAAACCTCATTAGGTGGGAGGAGAGTGATAAGGAATCTAGGTCAAGTGGTAGCCACTGGATGCTCCAGATATGCATTCAATCAGCATCTTCCATGCACCTGAGTCACATCTCACAACCAGAATAGGAATGTGGAAGAAATTGTATGACTTCACTGTTACAGGAAGAAGCCTTTGGAAGTCAGTAAAGAAGTGATTGCAATCCCTACTATTAGCACTGCTGTTAACATCTTCTGAATGCCAGTCTTCATTTCAATATTACGTGCTTTCACGGTGTCTTATGTAAATGTTTGACATGTACTGCATAGTTGCTGAGTATGGTGTCCTGTGTACAGTCACAAGGTCAGATGCCTTAATCTTATTGAGCAAATACTCTATCCTCACTGTTGCTGTCCTCTCATTCTGTTAATTACACAAAAGACACATTAGGATCTCCTCTTATGATGTAGATTTGTTGCTTTGCTCTCAATTTTTTCATTACACATTTAGAAGTCATGCTGTTAGATTGCATATAAATTTGGAATTGTTATATCTCCCTGGTGAACTAAAACCTTTTGTCTTTAAGGAAAGGACTGTCAATCTCTAGCAACGCTTACTGCTGTCAAGTCTTCTTTGCCAAATGTGGCAGTATTTTTGATTCACTTTTATATGGGATAAGTGAGGGGACTTTTTATTGTTTTTGTTTGTTTGTTTGTTTGTTTGTTTGTTTTCTGGTACTATGGATTAAATCCAAGGCCTCACACATGCTACACACATGCTTGGCCATTGAGCTATATCCACAGGCCTTTTTATTTTTGAGGTAAGGTCTTACTAAATTGCCTCGGTTGGCCTCAATCTTCCTGCTTCAGCCTCCTGAGTAACTGGGATTACAGGCATGGGCCACCACACCCAGCTTTGTGTGATATAGTTTTTTACATTCCTTTTCTTTTAATCTTCTTCACCTTTATGCTTTAGATATATCTTTTCCAACCACAACATAGCAGGTTGCTTGTGCCTTGCTTATTCAGCTTTATAAAATACATATAATATAATTTACATCAACTCTCAAACTCTACAGATTATAAGATAAAGCAATATTTTATGTATGAATAAGAAAGAAAAACACTACCAATCAGGCTATGATACAACACCTTAACAATATCCCTTTGATACACACAAATCAATAACATCAGTCTCTCAGTGCCTGGAGATTTCTTTCGCCAATTCTGAGATTTGGTTATTACTCCTGTTTTAAACTGCAAATATCTCAGCAAAAGGGTATAATACAGTTTATTTATTCATGAATAGCTACCTTTTTAGGTCTCAGAAGCTTATGTACTTGTTTTTCTTTCTTTTTTCAGCATTTATCATAGAAATACTCCAACAGCTATTAACCTATAAAAATTAATTCTAATAAATAGTATTATCCTCCCACAAACCAATTCAAAAACCACAGAATGCTTCCATTTATCTCAACACTCTCACAAATTATATGTTTCCAATGCATTTTATTTCCCTTTATTTTCAAACCCTACAAGATATTATTATTTCATAGCACTCATGTTCATTTAGAGTTGCCAACATATTTACCTCTTTCTTTGCTCTTCATTTTTTGCTGTATCTATGACTGGTCACTGGAGATCATCGTCCTTCTAAATGTGTAATTCAGAGCTGCACTGTTTAGTGTAGTAGCTGTAAGCTAGATGTAGCTACTGAAATGTAAATAAAGTTTAATAAAAAAAAGTTTAATCTCTTCAGTCTCACTAGCCACATGTGGCTAATGATTACAGTACAGCAAAGATATAGAAGATTTTTTATCAGCACTGGCAGTTCTACTGGACAAGACTCAAGCAGAGCTCCCTTCCCTTCAGATCTTGTGGCAATGAATGTCTTTTATTTTTGCTTGGCTGGAAATTTTTTTGTTTCATCTTCATTCTTGAATTGTCATGTCCATGGTGACCTGAAGGAGATTCCACTTGTCCTCTGCCCACACCCAGTTCGCATCCTGCTATCCCCTCCAGAATATTCAGTCCCTCCAGGGAGGCAATCTGAGATGCTCAGGTGGATTGGGATTTTTTTCTAAGGAGAAATAGCTTTGTCAGTGGGACTGGATAAGTAAAATCTTATTATTGTGGCTTGGAGTGAAAGAGGATCCATGTGAGTTTTCATGGATGAGACTGGAAAAATAATCATCACATTACATTATTTCTTTTTTTCTCTCTCTCTCATTGAGTTTATTGTTACATTTCAGGTATACAATACAGTTACATTCATTGTTGGGATCCTGTACCTTTACATGACAGTTCTTGGTTCTCATTTTTTCCCCTTACCCCTGCCCTCCCTTCACCCCCTCCTCCCTTCCCTATTTTCTTTTCATTTTCTCATTTTTTTTCTTTTCCCTTATTACCTTTCCCCTACCCTTCCCACTTCCCCTACTGAAGTGCTGAAGAGTAAATATCTTGGGAAGATGGGGATAGTCCACACTTGTGCTGTCCAATATGGCCAATGCAGCAACATCTACACTTGAAATGTAACTAGTGCAACTATGCAATGGGGCATTTAAATCTCACTTCAATTAGAGTCATTCATAGGAAAATGGATACATGTTGAAGTTATACTCCTAAGTGAAATAAATAAGTCACACATGTATAAATACCGAATAGTTTCTCTGGTGTGAAAAGCTATAACGGTACATAAGATCTTAATGGTATAATTGACAATGTGAAATAGGAAGAAAAGGGCTAAACATTACATTATTTCTGTTGGAAAAATGCATCTTAAGTTTCAAATTCAATCTCAGATGAGTGTTTGGAAGTTGAAGGGCATTTGTCATTTAAGAAGTGTCCAATCACTAAGGTAGAAAGGGAGAAACTATATAAATTTCTAATTATACAGCCTATTAGATAAGTAAAACACATATATAAATTTAAAAGTGTATGCTTAATAATTGTTATTGCATTACCATGATTAAAATGTCTTTTATATATGTCTTTTTTATACTTTATCATACTTTTTTACACAATATGTCTTTTTATACTTTGGAGTGTGTAGACCATGTGACTATCTTGATTATCTCAATTTATTTTATTTATTTTAGTTTTAAAATCAGAAGTTGGAATACAGACTGTAACAAATAAATTTAACTGTACTGAAAATGTATGAAACAGCTTCCCTGAAGGAAATGAGAGAGAAAAGAGCTGACTGTAAGTAACCTTGGCAATGAGACAGCTCTGTGAGACTAAAGGCAAAAAGAACTGCCATAACCACTGTATTCTAGTTGATGAAGTTCTTTCTTATGGATACAGTGTACAATTTTTAAAACATGTATGTACATTGGAGTTGCACAACTGAGCAAACAGATGCTGAGTGGTAGGAACCAGGTTTCTCATTACTAAAAGTAGTTAGGAGGAAGTTCAAGGAGGAAAAGCTAGAGTTACCCATGTGGCAAAGCATCAGAGCTAGAAACAGTACAAGTTCATATTTAACTTCATATAAATACAGATGGATATATATGTATATGGATTGATAAACATATATGAGGAAATATATTAAATATTGCCTAGATAGAAGCAATGACATCCCAGTAAGAAGTGTGCCTAGAACCCAATCTTGGTTTCCAGTACTATCCTCCAATAAGAAGAGCTAAGGTCCTTAGAGAAATAGCTGATTCTAGGACTGAGGCAGGAAATATACAAGATTAGCCTAGAGCATCCTGCAGTGTTAGAAACTAAAATAATACAAAAAAAGTGGTGGACGCAATGCTGGAAACATGTCAAAGGAGCACAGAAGGCAACACAAAGAGCTAGCAGTGACCAAAGCTGGACAACCTGTACTACAAAATAAATCACAAAGTACTGGATTATAACCCGAATATCTATGTATTTGTACTGGTTTTAGAGGGAAAAGATCATAATTAAAGAGGCACTCAACTGTAAAAAGACTGGGAGCACTGATAGGGCAGACAAAACTGGCTTTGAGTATATGGACTCCATCTCTCGCAGCTCTGTGAATTTGTTAACCTCAACTTCTCTGATCCTGAGTCCTCTTGTTGTAAAGTGAGATGATATTGGCCTTACTGGGCATTTGTGAGAATAAGAAGTATAGCACATAGTGCAGGACCTGAGCCATGGTACATTATCCATAGGCAGAGTTCTGATGAGGATGGTGATGGTGATGATATTAATGACTGTAGTGACGTTGGTGGTAATGGTGATGATAATTGTGATGGTGGCAATGATGACTTCCCACCCACAGAGATTCTGGCTCACTTCATTTGGGATGGGGTCCAATATTGGCACCATTTCAAAGCTTCCCAGATGATGTTAATGTAGTTAGGGTTGACAGCCACTCCTTAGATCAGTAGTCCTCAAACTCTTTGTTCTCATTACCCTTTTATACTCTTAAGTATTTTTAGGAATGCTACAGAAATTTCTTTCAAAATAAAATTTTAAAACACAAACCATATTATATACACACTTTCCAATAGCCATCTGTCTTGGTTACTTTTCTCTTGTTGCTGAGACAAAATATCCAACACCCAAAGTTAAAAGGTAAAAGGTTTATTTGGCTTACAGTTCATAAAGGTTTCAGTGCATAATTGGCTGGCTCCGTGGTAGGGTAGCAGAGGGGCAATAGTTCATGGCAGTGGAAGCAGCAAAAACAAGAGAATTTAACAGCATCTTTCTGCCCTTTTTATCCCATCCAGACCACCAGGGATTAGGGCAGTGCCAAACCAATTACTCATGTATAATGGTTTAGTCATCTCACACCCTTAATCCTAGCATCACGCTTGCCAGATTCAGCCACCTTTAAAAAATATTGCATAAGGCTTTGTGGGGACATCTAGACATAAGCCACAGCACCATCAGTGCAATGCCATCACACATGGTATAGTTTCTGGGAAACTGTTTGGATGCTCAAAAACTGCAAGGGGGAAAAGGCAAATGTTATGAAAATGTTATGAAAATGGTTTTATCTACATGGACCTCTTGATACTGCCTTAGAAACACCTGTAGACCATAATCATACCATTGGCTTTTAAGCAATATAAGACAATCAAATTCCACATAGTCCAATACTAAATGATAATTAGAAACCCTTTTGGGGGGAGCTGAAGATCGCCTCAATTCTGGGTATTTAAAACAAAATAAGAAAGGTTCACAAAGTAAATGAGATTGCAAAATCTGCATGAGCAAATAAACTCCCTCAGGCCTTTGGGGTTTTTTTTTTTCTTTTTTTTTTTTTTTTTTTTTTGTACTGGGGATTGAACTCAGGTCCTTGCCCTTGAGAGGCAGGCAGTAGAACCACTGAGCCAAATCCCCCGCCCCTCCCTCAGGCCTTTGGAAATGAGCAGGACACTGAACAAAAACAACACTGCAACAACCACACATTACCTTCATGACCCCCAATGATATAGCACACATAGCCAACCCAGTTGGGTATCAAAGGCCACAAATTATCTGCAGGAGAAAGATAATAAACAACTTCTTTGAGCCCATACAATGTTACTTCAAGATATGTTACCAACATAAAAGGACATTTTACATAAAAATCAAATTTCTGGATTTTTTTTTAATAAAGAAGAAAATGTGATAATGTCTGTGTTTCTTCAGTAGTCTGGACCAGAATTTTCTGTGATTTTTCTTGGGCGGGGGTACTGGGGATTGAACTTGGAACCTTGCACTTACAAGGCAATGTCAGAACCACTGAGCTAAATCCCCTGCCCTGGAACAGAATTTTAAGTGCTGCTTAGGTGGAATTTGGGTTTCCTTTCTTATCCTAGCCCACCTCTCTATATATTTGCACAAGTAATATTAGCACTTTTGTTTAAGAAATTTGAGATTCTTAAAGGTCTTGCTTTTTTTTTTTGAGCCACAGTTAGCAAGGTTAGACTTGCTCCATTTATATAGAAGTCAGACTGACTATAATCTCTATGATCCAGAACCTGCTTTAGGATCTGAAGAACTACCAAAGGCCTTGAAAAGGCCAAGAGAGTAGGTACAAAGTCTGGGCAATTTCTGAGTAAAAGCATCACATTTGTCTAATCTACTACTTTACACACAAATCTCAAATTTTATCTCAGATTTTCCAGGCCAAAGAGGAAAATAATTAGGCACATGTGCATGCACACACACACACACACACAAAACCTCCAATTGCAAACACTAAGAGGAATCACCCATCTCTCCCCAATTTCTCACTCAAAACAAAAAAAAATATGGTGCAAGAAATTTTTAAAATCAAGATTAATGGTGAAAAAAATTCATTCATTGATTAAAAGATTAATGGTGAAAGACCAAATATTTTCCCTCTGAGATAAGGAAGACAGCAAGAACACTTCAATGTTCTTGAACATAATACTGCAAGTTCTAGCCACTTCTACAAGGGAAGAAAAATAAGGAATAGACTTATTTGGAAAGGAAAAAATAAAGCTGTCTATTTGTAGATAACAGGAATCAATAAAAACAAAAACCTCCAAGAACTAACAATAAATGAGTTCATCAGGTGGCAGGACACAAGTGCAAAGACCAACACAAAAAAAATCTATTGTATTCCTATATATTGATGAACTAGTAAAATAAAAAAGCATAATACAATTTGCAACTGCTCCCCCAAAAATAAAATGCATAACTGTAAATCTAAAAAAAACATAGAAAACCTTTAGGATGAAAATTTTTTAATACTATACTGATATCAATAATCAAAGCTTTAAATACTTGAAGAGATATGCTATATTCATATACTTTAAGAATCAGCTGAGTAAAGATGGCAGTTCTTTCTAAACATGTATATAAGTGTAACACAATTCCTGCTGAAATCTCCTAAGGTTTGTGTAGACATAGATATGCTTGTTCTAAAATTTATATAAAAAGCCCTAGAATGCCTAAAACAATATTCAAAAAGAATGAAAAAGCAGAAGGAAACACTGTTATAGTGAGGCTGTTAAGTAACAATAATCAAGGCAATGTTGTATCAATGGACATGAAGATTTATTTTCACACAAAAATATTTACGTAAATGTTTTATGGTCACTTCACTGATGACAACCCAAAACTGAAAACTAAATACTCTTCAGTGAGTGAATGATTAAACAAACTGGTACATACATAACATTGACTGCTACTCAACAATAAAGCAACTAACACAAACTTGATGAAACTCAAGGAAATTGTGCTGACTCAGAAGGATACATACTTCATGATTCCATTTGTACAGCACTGGTTAAATAATAATTACAGAGATGTACAACAGATTGTGGTTGCCAGAGGTTAGGGATAGTGGGGGCTGTAGGATGAGGAGCTGGAAATGGGTTTAAGGTTGGTGGGGCCATAAATAATAGCAAAAGGGGTCTAACAGTATAGTTAAGTGTTCTGATTGTGGTGTTTACATGAAGCCCCTCATGTACTAAACTTGCATAGAGCCACACATGTGTGTATGCACACTGGTGCCATTTATAACTGATAAAATTTGAATGTACTCAGCATCAGTTTTCTGATCCTGATTCTGTGCTGTGCTGTGTAAGATGTTAATATTGGGAGCAGCTGGGGGAAAAGTGCTCAGGACACCCCTATACATTGTTTTGCACCTTCCTGTGAGCCTACAATTCATACAGAATAAAAAGCTTTTTAAATCTATTTTATTTAATCTTAAAAGACCACTTCTGCTGTAGGAACTCACCTCTGCATAAGGATAGAGACACCGGTGATCCTCGGCCTATAGGAATACACAACTGCAAGGTCTGGGGATTTAGCTCAGTGGTACTGCCACCTGCCTCTCAAGTGCAAGATCCTGAGTTCAATCCCCATTGCAAAAAAAAAAGCAAAAAAAAAAAAAAAAGGAACACAACTCCAGCTGATCTGTTCTCTAACCCTGGCCAAGTCACTTCTCTTCTCTGGCCTTCCACTTCTCATCTTCAAAATAAAGTTTCAGAAACTTAAGATTTTTTTATTTATTGAGATGAAGGAGAGGATGTTTTGTAATGCAAATTTTTTCACTCGGTGAGCCATACAAGTCAGAGGATAAATGCATGGCTCCCCAGGAGGCAACCTGTCACTAGAGGTATATTCAGGGCCTTGCAGCCCTACAGTGCAGCCAGCTGGTAGAGCTCGGAGATAACAAGGGCAAGACAGGGAGGCAGAGCCAGCTCCACATAAGTATGGGTATGAAAGACTGTCCACCTGCAAACTCAACTCCACCCAGCCCTCTCCAGGGCCCACCAACAAGGAGGGTTTGGTCATGGTTACTGCCCTTAGCTGATGTCCAGGTACCAACATACATAGGGCATCCCTTGCAGTCCGATGTCTTCAAATGCTATCTATTGGCCAATACCTTCCTCATTTTCTCCTTCAGCCTTACCTCATCCATGGGACTTAGACTTGTTTATCTTACTGTCAACTTGATACTGACTCTTGGAATCTCTTGAGCAAAATCGCCAAAGCCAAACTTTTGTTTCCAGGTTGCTCAAACTTGCTTTCTCCCCAGTCTTCCCTCCATCCCTCCTCAATCCATTAATGAGTCCTATTGACACTCCTCCAAGATTTAACCCAAATCTATTCACTTCCCTCCTGCCCTCTGCAGCCACCAGCTCCAAGCCACTCTCTTTTCTCCTGTGGACCTAACTCAGTCCTGGTTTCAACCCTGCACAGAGTAAGGTGGTCCCTCTTAATTGTAAATCCTGCAACCCCCAGCTTACATCCCCAAATGGCTCCATCTTAGTTGAAATAAAGTCAAATTCCTCACCCAAACTTGCAAGGCCTCAGCTACCCCCATGCCTCAATCCCTCAACTTTCTGTCTAGCATTCACTCAGCCCTGTGCAGATTATCTTCTTCTTAGTTTCTTCAGACTCCTTGGGTCCTTTGCATCTGCTGAGTCACCTCCTCATACCTTCTCATGCCTGGATCCTTCTCAACAGAGACCTCTGCAGAGAATTTGTTTCAAGCTTCAGATCTCTTAACCTCTCCCTCACCACATATTTCACTTTCTTCATTGTCTGGCAATATGGGAACATTTTCTTAATTTATGGGTCTGTTCTTTGTGTTTGCCATGAGAATATAAGCTATAAATGAACAAAGGCCTTGTCTATTTCATCACTGCTATGTCTATAAGATAACTTTGTATGCAGCAGATGCTCAATGACATTTATTAAATTAATAAATGACAAGTAGTCCACCATATTTTTTTTTCCTGAGGAGCTACAACTCACTCACTGGGGCTACTGCCCTGCAATTCTGACACTTGGGGTGGAAGTCCTAACCTCCAAGTTAGTCATTAGCCTCCTCCTCTTGAAAGCTGGATTCTCATCTCCAAACCTCCAGCACGTGACTTACATCCCCTGGTTGGCCCACTGCTTCACAGAGACTGTGGCCACACTTTCCCTCATGAGACAAGACCAGCCCTCCTTCTGCTTTCTGCTCTCAGGTAATAATCTCACCTAGTCAGAGTCATCTAGAAGGAAGCCAAGCTATCTGTCCCCATTTGATCTCTCTTGTATATGGCTACCTATGACAAACTTCCCACACCAGGTACCAGGGGCCCAATGATGTCCTTCTCCAGCCCTGAGGCCGCCATGGGTCCCATCAGAGACCAAGGAGCTCTATCAGGCTGTCACTAGATGCTGATGCAGGCACTTACAAAACTTGCCCTTCGCTCTCTATCAGAAGCCAAAAGGGGATTCTGGAAGTAGAACTGTGGGATTTAATGTTTGCCCTGCTGGATTTTGGTCTTGCTTTGGTCCCATTCCTTGCTATCCCCCTGTTTGTAACTTTTGGCATGGAAATGTCTATCTTGTGCCATTGGATGTTGGAAGATGGAACTATCAGCTCCTGTTCTGGACTCCTAAAGATGTGGGTATCATATGGTTCACACTCAGTGCTCATTTATTCACTGAGCACAAGCAGAGAACATACCCAGTCTAAGACGCCAGAGGTAGAAAGCTTGTTCACTGGGAAGAGAAGCCCAGAGTGAGTGGCATGCTGAGAAAGCCCTACTCCCTATTCCACTGACAATAATATAAAATAACTGTAGGAAGTGTAAATGTTTCTAGAGGAAGTGTAAAAGTTTCATCACACCACTGTGTCAGCCAGCTCTTCCTCCTTATCTACAGGCTGGAAAAGCTTCATTACTCCTGGCAAGAGGAGAGAACTTGCCACAGCCAGATCTAGGTGCTTCTTCCTTGGGCCTACACTAAGCACACCAGGTGTGGAGGGTACCCAGGGCTCATTGTCTGCTGACTCATCCATCATCTATCAGTGCCTGGCCTTTCTCCAAGCAACAGCTTCCTCATTTCCTTGGCCCTTATGTCATCCCACCTCTACACAGTAGTTTGCTGTCACAGCTGTGTCTAGATGTCCCCCCAAAGCTTCATGTGGTCATAGGTGGGGCTTTTTCAAAGGTGGCTGGATCAAGAATATGTGATGCTGGGATCAATTCATAGTACAATGCTAGGATCAAGGGCATTAGGTGTGTGTGTTGCCTGCTGTAGTAACATGGATAAGATATAAGGGATAGAAAGAGCTTTGGTCATCCTTTGTTGCTTTGCTTCCTTCTGCCTACCATAAACTCTTTCTCCTGTGAGTTACCTGTCTGCTGTGCCACCCTGACTTGAAATTAAACAACTATGAACTGAAACTACTACATACTGTGAGCTAAAAAGTCCTTTCCCCCTTTAACCACTGAGTGTTGGGTATTTTTGTCTCAGCAATGAAAGAAAAATAAGTAAGACAGATTTTGGTACCAGAGAAGTGGGATTGTTGCTATAACTGCACCTGACCAAGTGGTTTAGTAGCTTTTGGAGCTGACTTATGGGAAAGGAAAGAGTTAGGAAAGGTTTGGAGATGCCAGCTGAAAAAGTAGACCTGGAACATTTTAGGTTGTGCTAGGAGATTTTTTTTTCTTTTTATTGAGGTTATTGGTACAATCTAGGTATACAATACAATTACATTCATCATTGGGATTCTGTACCTTTACATAATAGGTCTTGATTCTCATTTTTCCACTTGTCCCTGCCCTCCCTTCACCCCCTCCTCCCCTCCCCATTTACAAACACTTTATTTCCATTTTTTCAGTTTCTCATACTTTTTTCCTCTCCCTTATTACCTTTCCCCCACCCTTCCCACTTTCCTTACACCTTTAGCCCTTTACTTCCTATTTCACATTATTAATTATCTCATTAGGATCCTGTGTACTATTATAGTTTTTCACACCAAAGAAACTATTCAGTATTTCAGTTAAAGAAATCTCTGTATGAACATTAAAAATAGGGAATCCTAAAATAAAACTAAAAAGGAAAGTAAAGAGAAAAGGTAATGATGTAACATCAAAATAATCCTTAATTCTGGAGATGAAAATGGTCCCTGAACATATTTAAATTGCTTCTCGTTCTTATAGTCTTATCTTATTCTTTTTTTCATTATTTAGAGAATACTTTATTAGTTTCTGTAATCAAACACACGTAGATATGATCTTACATATCTAGTACGATGTGTTACCCCTGTACACATGGAAAAAAAATAAATTGACATTTCTAGACCAATATGGTTGTCCATTTCTGTACAATGCCAACTCAACACAGTAAATTGGGATGACTTTTTCCAAAGTTGGCAGCACCATTAAAGTTTCCCAAAATTCAATTTATATATGTGTGTGTGTGTGTGTGTGTGTGTGTGTGTGTGTATACACACACATATATATATATAAAGACTAATAATAGTATGTTATGCATTGATAGCAGAAACAGCTTTTCCAGGTTCTGCAGTCATCTGAACAAAATTATAGACATTCAGCACATTCCATTAAAAAAAAACAAAGGAAAGAATAATATCCAGACAACAGCAAAGTTCTGTTGCTGTTGTGGTACCTGGCACCATTTTTTCTATTAGCCTCTTAATCATCATCTGGAAAGAGAACATTCTAGAGTCATATCATTAAATGTAGCTCAGATAAAGCATGGTCCCTACTATGTATCATAAAGCAGGTACTAGATATTTTACATTCATAGAGGTATGATACAGTATTGTCCTACATCACTAATACTAGATTCAGTTTTAGTTTGAAATTCACTTTGTCTGCAAATAAAATTGCTACCCCTGTTTTTCTCTGGGCTCCTGTCACATGGAGAATTGTTTTCTACCTTTTCACTTTCAGGCTATGGGCTTCTTTTTGCACTAGGTGTGTTTCTTGTATGCAACATATTATTGGATTTTGCTTCTTATTCCATTTTGCCAGTCTATTTCTCTTGATTAGTGAGTTGAGGCCATTGACATTGCTGGTTATAACTGATATGTACTGACTTATTATTGACATGTTATTGGCCTTTTGTTGACTCTTTTTACTTTTTCACCTTCTCCTTTTAATTTCTTGCCTTGTCTATTTGATTTGCTCTGTTGGTCCTCATGGTGTTGTTGCCTTCATTGTCTTTTTCTAGGATCTTGTTTAGAAATCCTTGTAGTGCTGATTTGGTATTCATGTAGTTTCTCAGGTGTCCTTTGTTGTGGAAGTGTCTTATTTCCCCCTCCATTTTGAAAGAGAGTTTTGCTGGATACATCAGTCTAGGTTGGAGGTTGTTCTCTTTTAGTACTTGAAATATCTCATTCCAGGCTCTCCTTGCCCCAAGGGTTTGTGTTGAAAAGTCTGCTATGATTCTGATGGGCTTTCCTTTGTATGTGATTTGTTTCTTTTCTCTTACTGCTTGTAATATTTTGTTCTTCTATTGCATTTCTGGGATCTTGATTATTATATCTGGGTGTACATTTTTTTTATTGTAGCTAGTTGGGGTCCTATATGCCTCAGTTATCTGAATGTCAAATTCTTCCCCTTTGTTTGAGAAGTTTTCTGTCATTAATTCTGCAAACAGCTTTTTTAAGTCATTTGTATTTTCTCCTGCTACTTCATGTATTCCTATCAGTCTTATGTTATTCTTCTTTGCATCATCTAGGAGTTGTTGGATCGATTTCTCATGATCTCTTACTGTTTTTAAGAGACCTCTGTTTTCACGGTCACTGACTGCAATCTTGCCTTCTATATCTGAGAGTCTATCTTAGCATTCTTTTATTCTGTTGCATACACTTTCAATGGAGTGTTTAATCTCCTGGATATCTGTTTGAATCTGTTTTATAGATTCCATTTCTTTCCTATATTGGGCATTTAGTTTTTCCATTTCTTTCTTATGCTGGGCCTTCATGGCTTCTGTCGTGGTCCTGAGCTCATCTATTTTTTTTGTCAGTTTCTGCTCTAGAGTCTCGAATCAGGACTTCCATTTTGCTCACTATCTCTATGGTTATCTGGGAAATTATTTCTGTTTTGACTTTTTCTAGAGCCTGATTGATCTGTTTTGTTACTTCCTGTGCTTTGAGTTCAGGGTGTCCTGGTGGTTCACTATTGGCCTTTTCGTCCTCATTAGCCCTACTGTTTGCCATTGGTGAACTGGAAGTCTGTCCTTGTGTCTTGCTTAAGTGTTTTCTCATTTTAATTTTTGTTGTTGGACTGTCCTTGGTTTAATCTCTGGATTATCACCCAAATCTTCCTGATATAGTTGCACCCTAGCTTCTGTGTCTCTGACGACCCATAGACATTCTCATCTTCATAACATCAGAGAAAACAGCTCATCAAATCAACGGCAATACTTTACCCCAACTGATACAATCAGCAACACATTAAGATTAAGCACAACTTGGACACTGACCACCTGTGGTGGTCACTAGTCTATCACCCTTAAATCATTTGAATTAAATTGAAATCAAGAAGCAGTCCAGAACATATCTGCAGTGAACAAACTTTTCAATATAGTATATTTACCATTTAATGGCTCAGACAGAGCGAGGATGCCAGACCCCTGGTCTCAGTTAGCTGATTCCTGAACCCCATGATGCTGAGTGATCTCGGGCTGCAAGCCCCAGATTGAGTTCCCCATCCTTCTGAATGGTTGAACTCCGCAACGTTCTATTACAGGTTTCCCACGCCCTTTCTTTAAAGATGTTCAAAGTTGGGAACTCAGAAAAATACCCTTGATGACCACCTCTGTCTTTGCAGAGTGGGTCCAACGACTTGCACAGTCAGGAGGTCTGAGAGTGCCGGGGGAGGGATTATGGGGGTTCAGGGGCACCCACGCAGCTACCTTCCCAGCGCTTGAGTGATGGCTGGGTCGGGAGCAGGTGTGGTTCTTGTGCTAGGAGATTTTGATCAGAGATTGGAAGACCAGAATAGTGATAGAAATTCTCCCAGTAAAGACCAGGCTCAGGATGTTTCTGCTGGGAAGAACGTCATTGGCTGTTGGACTCCAGATGATGAGTGTTATACTTAGTAGAAAGTTTGCCTGCATTTTTCACATGTCCAGAGACTGCCTGAGACTGAGAATAAGGGTGGTGGACTAATTAATCTAGCAGAAGAAATTTCAAGGCAGGTTGATGTTGAGGCAATGGCATGATTAATGTTGGGGGCTTTCAGCCAGATTTATGTTGAGAATCAAGAGCAAAGAGCCCAGCAGAATAATTTAAAATGTTTTGAGTTTAGCCAGAAAGGAAGCTCCACTAGACCTGTGGAATGCAAAGATGGAGAAGAGGAGATCATGATTCCCAAGAAGGAACAGAGTAGAAAAGATGGCCTGAGTGCACACAAGAAGCAGCAGTACTTCATCCTTTGCAGCCCCCAAATTGTAAAACTGACTTTCCTCTGAGAAGAGAGCCCCCAGGTACCATGTTCCACATGACAGCAGCCTAGGGAAGTTGTTTCTCAGGATTCAGTTCATAGGCACCACACCCCTACAGCCAAGAAAGAAGAAAGCCTGGCTACTGCTCAAGCTGGCAGCAGACCTTTGTGTCACAAAATGGTGCTGCTTTTAGGTGTGTGCAAAATGCAAGAATTGTGAAGCCAGGAAGGCTTCCCATTCAGACTTCAGAAAAGGGCTTGAGAGGCCAGTGTGAGGGCAGTGTGTAAAGCTGTGAGTGTAAAGCCAAATGTGCAGTGGAAACTGCAGAAGTTTGGAGAAGCCAGAAACATGGGTTGCCCAAGGAAAGCTGCAAGGAGTGAGCAAAGCCAGCCAAAGAAAGAAGCTGTGGAAACTACAATCACCAGAAGTTCCACAGAGGTGGAGTCACCCAAGCTCTTTTGGATTCACAACTTGCCAGAGTTTTCTGGGGATGCTGGAAGTGGATCTGTGAGATTTAATGTTTGTTCTGCTGGATTTTGGTCTTGCTTTGGTCCCATTCCTTGCTATCTCCCTGTTTGTAACTTTTGGAATGGAAATGTCTATCTTGTACCACTGACTGTTGGAAGTGTTTCACTTTCTTTTCATTTGTACAGGGGCTTGCAACTAGGAGTTTGCCTTCAATCTCAGAGGAGACTTTGGACTTGGACTTTTCAGCAATGATGAAGTGTTAGGACTTTGGCAACTCTTGGAGAAGGACTGAATGCCTTTTGAATAAAGGGATGTGCATTAGTCTTTGGGGTTCAGCAAAGGAATGTTATGATTTTTGTTTAGATGTCCCCTCAAAGCCTCAGAGGTAGTGTTTTTTCAGAGGAGTCTGGATCTAGAACGTATGACTTGGGGATAGATTCATGGTTCATTCAATGCTAGGATCAAGGGCACTAAGATTAAAAGTAGCCTTGATAAGATAGAAGCAGCTGAAAGACATTGTTAAGGCCCTTTCTTGCTTTGCTACTTTCTGCCTGCCATGAAGTGTTTCTCCTCTGCAATCCCTGTCTGTCATACCACCCTACTATAGAGTCAGCCTACAATGGATTGAAACCTCTATAAACTGTGAGTTCAATAAAACTTTCCCCCTTTAACCTTGGTTGTCAGGTATTTATCACCACAATAAAAGAAAAGTAATTAAAATGTTTGCTATGGACTCAAGTCTAGTGTATATAAAAATGATCTTTTGTTGTTTTCCCAACCTTACTTTCATTTTTTTTCATTGAGTTTATTGGTATGTTTTAGGTACATGGTACAGTTACATTAATTATTGGGATCTTGTACCTTTACATGACAGGTCTTGGTTCTCATTTTGATCCTTGTCCCTGCCCTCCCTTCACCCACTCTTCCCTCCCCATTTACAAACACTTTTTTCACTTTTTCATTTTCTCATATTTTTTTCTTTTCCCTTATTACTTTCCCCCACCCTTCCCACTTTCCCCACACCTTTAGCCTTTTTCTTCCTATTTCACATTGTCAATTATCTCATTAGGATCTTATGCACTATTATGGTTTTTCACACCAGAGAAACTATTCAGTATTTACATATGTGTGACTTATTTACTTCACTTAAGAGTATATCCTCAATATGTATCCATTTTCCTATGAATGAATCTAATTTCTCATTTTTATGGCTGAGTAGTATTCCATTTTATAGAAAAAACACATCTTCTCTATTCAGTCTCCAATTCCAACCTTACTTTTAAACTATTATTGTGATTATACTTGGGAAGAACACCTGAATGACAACTATATTTTGTCTAAAAATATGAAGCCAGAAAACATAACTCTGGTCTGGGGATACCTCTTAAAATGACAGGAATAGGTCATACAATGGGCCAAAAATATTTAACAGTGATTGTTTTTTAAAGATGGAGTTAATAATGATTTTGTTTTATTTTTCTGTATTTTTCCAATTCTCTGCAAGAGCCTTATATTACTTTGAAAAGCAGAACCTCTTACAACCTGCCCAAGCCAAATGGTGATGAGTCATTAACTAGGAAGTCAGTTCAGTGAAAGGTGACAGGAACCAGGACATGGGCTCACAGCCAATTCTCCTCTCCAGGGCCAAGGACACAGGAAAGTAGCAGGAAGAGAGAAATTCCAGGCCCATGAAAGCTGAGTGAACACACTCGCCCATAAATCTCTTGACAATTGGGCAAAGAGGTACAGGAAACCCTCTATAGCTTCCTCCTTGAGAGGAGAGATGATCATGTACAATGCAGACCACCAAGATCAAAAGGGGACATCATCCAGTTCATTAACCCAACAGGTCTAACTGTAACATGCCAAGCACCAAGCTAGGAAGCCAATCTACCATGCCCCCTGATCTCATGGTACTTGTGGTCTCCAGAGACTGGCAGGGGAGGAGGGCACGTTAGGCAGAGAAAGTGGAAAAGGCAAGGTTCAGGGACAGAGAGGAGAAAGCCATCTTGTTCTGAGCACATTAAACTGAAGCTCAGGGTGGGGCTGGATCAGAGGTGAGGTTGAGGAGATTGCGTAGAGCATTCTGGACACAGATTCTTTGTAATCCCTCAAAGCCAAGGTTCTCCAGGCTGGGCAGCATTGCTTGAGGATTTTCCTTTATAATGCTCCCTTTCATGGCAGTGTGAAAGATGGGTCCAGGCAGAGAAGGGCTGAGCCAGAGACTGGTTAGGAGACAGAGCCATCCGCCAAGTAAAATGAGGAACACTTCTGCCCTGGGGTAGGTACAAGATCTGGAGAGAATCGTAAAGCAGTAAAAATGAGGCATTGATACACATTTTTCTTTCCATGTGGACTGAAATATGCCATCATAAAAAAAAAAACTAAGAGGTAGGCAAAACTAAACAAGGCATCAGTGAGCTTAAGACCAACTCCGGTGGAGTTTGGAACTAGGATTAGAAATTTTGTAATTATAAAAAATGTTTTTAAGAAAGTATTTACAGCGTGATGTCATGTGCTTATTAGCCTCTCAGATGTGCTAGAATATAGCTTTTGATCAGGTTATTGAAGTGCAACATAGAAACCAAATAAAGAAATTAGCAGAAGAGTAAGTGTGCTAAAATACCCCACCATTTGGGCACACTGGCCACTCTCCTATAAGGCTGGCTGTGGAAAGTCTTCCAGGAGTTCCTGTTGTAAACACAAGGACCAGCACATCAGGGTTCCATGTGTCGCTAAACTTTTGTGTGCCCTACTTCTGCAGTCAGCTCTCTGAGGATTTGCCAACCAAATCCAAATACCTAAAATACAAAATGAAAATCAGAAAAAAAAAAAAAACTTGTAAAGGGCCAGAAATTTTTGTTTAAGTAAAAAAAGACAATGGGGAAGTGAAGATGGTGGGGTTTTTTTTGTTTTGTTTTGTTTTGCTTTTGCTTTTGCTTGGTTCTATATTTCCAAATTTTCTCAACTGCTTCTAAATAGGGAGTCACACAAACATTAAAATTTTTAAAAATCAATTTCATGGAAGCAGTCTCCAGGGAATTATGAATTCAAGTTAACAGAATATACAGTAATAAGACCAATGAAACATACAAAGATTGCAAAATCGAGGAAATTCACTTCTCAACACTCCTTGATTTCCCAGGCCAGTGTCACAGCAGAAAGCATACATTGTGGTTATTGTGTGTCACGAATTAGGATGATGTGGCAAGAAAAGACAAAAGGCCTCTGATTAGCTAACAGCAGCTGACACAGATCAGAGAGCAGCTCATCAATGCTGGCCTGGTAAAGGCAGGAAGAAGAGGCCAAAATTTGTGACCACAAGAAAAAGAGCCCTCTCCCCTTAATGAGTAACATTTGAATTATGCTTTCCTGTTTGCAAAGCATTTTCCCACTCACCAGCCCATCTCATCAATTCTCTAAGAAGTCAAGATAATTATTGCTATATCTGACCAAGAACTTGTATATAAAATAAAGAATAAAAAATGCATAGATAACTTTTCTAACTCAGTAATAACACAAATCACTTAATATTTAAACCGGTAAAAGATTTTAACAAAAACTCAACAGAAGAAAAGATATAAATATTTCATAAGGGCTGGAAACGATGCTATTATTAAAAAAGATGGTATCATCAGTCAGTACAGAAAGAAAATTGGACCAACAACTAAAAGTCTCTATACGCCCACTAAAATTAAATGAAAAGAAAAGTGCTGGCAAGGTCATGGAGCAATTGGCTTAGGGGTCAGAAGACAAAATGGCAAAATCATTGCAGAGAATTGTTTTGCAGTTTCATAGAAAGTTAAACATACACTTATGTTGAACATATGATCCAGCAATTCTTTCTCTATTTACTTTTTTTTCTCTCATTGAGTTTATTGGTACATTTTAGATTAGGTATACAGTACAGTTACATTCATCATTGGGATCTTGTACCTTCACATGACAGGTCTTGGTTCTCATTTTTACCCCTTGTCCCTGCCCTCCCTTTACCCCCTCTTCCCTTCCCATTTTACCAATACTTTATTTCCATTTTTTCATTTTCTTATATTTTTCCCTTATTACCTTTCCCCTACCCTACCCACTTCCCCTACACCTTTAGCCCTTTTCTTCCAATTTCACATTGTCAATTATATCATTAGGATCTTATGTACCATTATAGTTTTTCACACCAGGGAAACTATTCAGTGTTTATATCTATCCACTTTTTTAATGCAATACAAGCAGACAGTAATAAAGAAAATATAAAAACACTTCTAAAAAAATAAAGTTTCACAATGACAAATACACCATGTATCATGTTCTTTAAAGAATATATTTTCAATTGCTAATCTATCACTCACCTCCTAAGAAAACTATACCTTTTTGTTTTCCATAAAATACTTTATTAACAAAGTTTCTGGCACTTGGCATTATTTTGAACAATTTCTTCCTATTTTAAATATCTGTTATACATTTTTGTTCTTATTTATGCTTTCAGTTTTTCACATCAGAGAGACAATGCAATATTTACACATGTGTGTTTGATTTATTTCACTTCAGAGTATGGTCTCTCTCCATTTACCTAGAAATGTCTCAAGTTTATCCTTCTTTATGGCTGAGTACTAATCCATTATATATATTTTTTAAACCACATCTTTTTATCCATTCCTTGGTTGATGGGCATTTGGTTTTTTCTGTGATTTAGCTATTACAAACTGTACTGTTATAAATGTGGGTGTGCATATTATCTCTGTGGTATGATGCTTTCAGTTCTTTCAGGAAGATACCAAGAAGGGGAATAGCTGGGTAAAATGGAACCTATAGTCCTAGTTTTTGAAGTATCTCCACATCCACAGTGGCTGCAGCAGTCTACACTCCCACCAACAGTGGAGAAGGGTTCCTTTCTTCCCACAGCTTGCCAGCATTTGTTATTGGTTGATTTCTTGATAACAGCAGTTCTTTCTGGAGTGAGATATAATCTCAACATTGTTTTAATTTGCATCTCTCAAATTACTAGTGATGTTAAACAATTTTTCATATATTTATTTGCTGTTTGTAATTCTTGGTCTGAGAAGTGTCTATTCATTTGAGATGCCCATTTTTGGATTGGGTCTTTAAATTTAAGGGTTCTATTTTTTTTTCAATTCGTTATATGTTCTATATATAAGGCCTTTACCTGAGGGACTACTGGCTAAAATTTTTTTCCAGTCCATGGGTTGCTCCTATAGGCTGTTTCCAAGAATTAGCTATTATGTATTGTGCTACTATAAACATGGGTATTCATGTATCACCATTGTATGATGACTCTAACTCTTTCAGGAAGATGTCTAGAAGGGGAATAGGTGGGTCAAATGGAATTTCTATTTTTAGTTCCATTCCTACAATCTTACCCAAGAGAAGTTAAAACATAAGTCTACATAAGATGAATACATGATTATTCATAGTAGCTGTGTTTGTGATTTCTGAACACTGGAAATAAATCTAAGGTTTGTCAGTTGTTAAATGAATATACAAATTGTACAATGGAAAACTACTGGAAAATACAAAGAAACTGTGAACAAATTTCAGAAACATTATGCTAAGCAAAAGAAAACAGATACAGAAGACTACACAATGCATTATTCCAGCTATATGAAATTATAGAAGGTTCCAGTTGAAGTGCTGGTGACAAAAAGTAAACCAGCAATTGTCTACAGATAGGAAGGAGGGTTGTCTGCAAAGAGGCATAAGGAATCGTGGGGGAAGGGTGGCTTGCCTGGATATTAGTTCCTCAAGTTGTACATTTGCCAAAACAGTCAAACTGAATTCTTAAATGGATGTTCTATTGCATGGAAATTATACCCCAATAAAATTAACTTTAAAAGAAAATACTGTGATACAGTTTAGTGGGACCCAATTTAGGCCCAAAAAAAAAGTGTATGTAGAGTTGCATAATCATGCAAAAAAAAAGTGCATAGTGGCACATCCTTGAAACCCCAGCACTCTGGGAAGCTAAAGCAGGAGAATTACAAATTCAAGCTCAAATGGGGGAATTTAGCAAGACCGTAACTCAAATAATTTTTTTTAATTTAAGACCTGGGGAGGTTGCTCCCTGCAAAGGTCCTGGGTTCAACTTTTGGTGCCACAAAAGTATAAACATTTTGAAAAGGAAAGGGTTTAATAAGGGATAACAACCAACTGATACCATGGACATCTTGGGACCAGAGAAAGTATTTAGAGGTAAGGAAAGGGCAAAAGGAAACCTGGACTTTTCTTCTACAAATTCTGTGTTGTCTGAATTTCATCAATAAAAGCACCTTAGACAAAAGAAGGAGTAATAGAAACTAGAACTTACCTGATAGGCCAGGAGTATCAGGGTAATAAGGGATTCAAGTTCAAATTTTCTAATTCCAGAATTAGGAGTGACTAACAGCCCAAAAGGGACCACAAAAGAAGGATATTCTCTGTTATTCACTGTTTATTCTGACAGCATATATCCAAACACAGTTTAGAAAACACCCAATTGTAAAGAGAAAGAGAAAGAGAGACCAGATTTCCAGTAGAAACACTCAATTGTTAAATATTTATGGCATTATTACCACTAACTTCTCCAGAACAGAGAGAAAGCTCTCCTCCCACTTCCTCCCCTTCTGCTGTGGCTGTGACCTGACATGTGCTCACAGACTCACCTGTCTTGTTATCCACTAAGTTCACCTGAGCAGAGTCTACACTTCAATCCCTTCTGGTCCCACCAGGATTGGTTCTTTGACAGTTTTAGAATGCTACATTCTAGCCCCTCTCCTAACTTCTGCATCGTACTCCCTGAAATATGAATCATACCAAAATTTTATACCAACTGTGTCCTTACACCCACAGACTTTGAACATCTAAAACCATATTTTCAGTTTTAGAATAGTGCCTGGCACATGTAGGCACTATTTGTGGACATTAATAAATGCACATGGAACTGGAGCACAAGTAAATGTCACATTTTTCTTAGAATAACTTTTTTAAATTATCCTCTTTTGATGCTTCTTTTCCCTCTCCTTCTCCTTCTTCTATCATTATTCAGTTTAGTTTTCTTGTGCAAATTCTTATCACAGGCTCTAGTATAGTAAATTCACCATGGTGATGGATGTAATCCATGCCTTGAAATGTAGGCATGCAGCCACTAGGGGGCAGAAGAGTTTCCTACTTGGACGGTGAACTGGTCAACCCATTTGAGAAGCCAGGGCTGTGGCTCCCTGAGAGATTGACGTAGGATATGTCTTAACACCTCCAGAATATGCCTGTCTAATGATGAAAAGAGCATACTTTATTTACCTTCATGACAGACATTGTTAAAGATGCTTCCAACTCTATTTTGAACACACATTTTCCACAGTGTTTTTTTGTTTCTTTAAAGAACATGTTTGGAATACATGATGTTTACATTCATTTTAGGGAGTGGGAACATGTACTTAGCATGTCTTTAGTCTTTTTATTCCCCCGCCATTCTCCACCCATGTTCCTTTGTCTCTAGATCCCCTTTCCCCATTTTATTATTTAGGTCATGTTCATGACATATAAAGATTACATTCATTGGAGGTAGTTAGTACGTGCGCATGACATATATAAAATATTTTTTACATCTCCTTCTTCTTACTCCACTTCCCCTCACCCTCAAACTTTTAGTCCTCATCCTATTTCCAAAAGATGTGTCTCCTTGTTTTCTCTTATCGCTCTTTTATTTTGCCCTTTATTCATACTGTGAGTTACTTGAATGAGAGAAATGATGCAGTTTTTAAGTTTGTGTGTCTGATTTATTTCACTTAACATTATGTTTTCAAGGATATCCATTTTCCTACAAATGTCTTGAATTTACATTATTTATATCTAAGTAGTATTCATTATGTGTAGATACTATATTTTCTTTATCTATTCACTTATTGATGGACATGCAGGCTGCTTCAAAGATTCAGCTATTATGAATTCTGCTGCTATAATTATTGGTATGCATATATCTCTGTAATATGATGTATAGGAAGATACCTAGAAAGGGAATAGCTGAGTCAAATAGAATTTTTACTTTTAGTTATTCTCCATGCTGATTTCCATAGTAATTGTATTAGCTTACATTCTTATTAATAAAATAGAAATGTTCCATTTTTACTTCAGACATGCTAGCATTTATTCTTTGATTTCTTGATAATTGTCATTCTTTCTGGCATAAGATAAAGCCTTAGTATTGTTTTAATTTGCATTTCTCTAATAGCCATAGATGATGAACTTTTCTATGTTTATTGATCATTTGTACTTCACTTCCCCTTTTTTACTGGGTCTAGAGGGTGTAAATTTTTTTGAATTCTTTATATATTCTAGACAGTGACCCTCTGTCAGAGGAATATCTGGAAAAACAATTTTTCCATTCTACAGGTTGTCTCTTCACTCTGTTGATTGTTTCCTTTGTTGCATAGATGCTTTTTAATTAGACAGGATTCTGTTTGTTGATTCTTGGTATTATTTCACATGCAACCAGGACTCTGTTCAGAAGGTCTTTGCTTATGCCTACATCTTCAAGAGTTCTATCTATTTTGTCTTCTGACATATTGAATGTCTTTGTATTAATATTAAGAGCTTTGATTCATTTTTATTTTAGTTTATCACATAGCAAGAGATATGGGTCCAACTTCAAACTTCTGCATGTGGATAGCCAAATTTCCCAGCACCATTTGCTGAGGAGGCTACCTTTTCTCCAAAATATGTTTTTGGCCCCTTTGTCAAAGATTAAATAGATGAATGTGTCTGGGGTTGTCTCTGCACCCTCCATTCTGTTCTATTGATCCATATGTCTGTTTTTTTGTTTGTTTTGTATTGTTTTGGGGTTGTTGTTTGTTTGGTACTGGGGATCGAACTCTGGACCTTGCACTTGCAAAGCAGATGGCAGCACCGCTAAGCTAAATCCCCGGCCCCCCATATGTCTGTTTTTATACAAGTATCATGCTGGGTTTTTTATCACTGTAATCTTATAGTATAACTTGAAGTCAGATATTGTGATACCTCCTGCTTTGCTCTTGTTTTCCAGAACTGCTTTTGCTATTCCGAGTAAAGTAGCAGTTTATCAGCCTTCCAGGAGCCTTGATCTTCACTTTGCTTGCACATGGTTCTTAAATCAAGAGCCAAGACAACATAAAGGTCATCTCTTAATCTCCACTTCAACATAAGGATTGTTGTTGCTTCCTACTAGATTATTCTTCTATGGGGACAAATATCTGATATGATGGCACCCAGTAACCCAAATCTTGGAACAAGAAACCGGGTAACATTGACACCAGGATAAAATTTCTTTTTCCCTTTTCACACTACTTTCTCCAACTCTCTCCACCCTCAGCCTCCCAAAATTGGCTCCAGGAAAAATTGCCTTGTGGACTTAAGAGAACTAAGTGACAGTGTCACTGTGAAAAGGGGCAAAGGCTCTCTTCCTTGCCAAACTTTCATCAGGCCCTGAACCTTCTCAAGACCCATCTGCAGACCTCCTTATAAAATTTAGCAAAAAATTATGCTAAGTCAGTTTATCAAGAATCCCTAGCCCTGGTATCTGATCAGTGCCCATATCTAAGTAAATTCCTCATCCTCTGCCATCACCAAGATGATGTCTGGTAATACCGATTCCTCTCAACGGGTATCCTGGTACGTGGGTTTAGCCAGAATCCCTCAATACTGATGTTTCCTTTCATTTTTCATCTTCTGGTCCCGACCCTGTTCCTCAGTTATAAGTACCCCTGGTCAAGATTGTATTCAGAATTGAGCTGTGTTCTATACTGAGATCTGTTTTCCCCTATTACAATAGTCCTAAACAAAATCTGTTTTTACTGTTTTATAACTCTCTGGCTCTGGTTGTTCTTTGACACAGAGCAATTTTTATTCCATGGATAATTTTTCCCAAAGATAATTTTTATTCTGTGTTATATTTGCTTTACTTCAACCTGCACCCCCTCAAAGTTGTAACTTTGTACAAAAGCAGAAAATACTTCCCAACATACAAAAATGGGCTTACCTGGAGAAAGAGAAGAGCCAGGGGAGAGCCCTGGAACCTCTGCCCCTCTTGTCTTGGCTGGGTTCTGGGATGGGTAAATGTCAAAACCCCAAATTCATTTAGACATCTGAGAGTGGAGAAGGCTTCCTTAGCTTGCTCTGGAGTCTCACAGAGATAGATGATAACAGCAGGAAAGATCATGACAGAAGCACACAGTGTGGACACAGATATGTACCGCTTTCTGTGGCCCTGGAAACATTCAGAAGAACATCTAAAAGATTTCATTATCCTTTCTCTGTAGAGAAAAGCTCATGGGCCTGGAATCTGATTGTCAGGACAAAGAGGACACACACTGTCCCTCAGTAGGAACTGTAAGGCACAGAGATCAGGTGGCCTGACACAGCTCAGCATTTCCCAGAGCCATAATGACCCTGTGTCCCCTTCTGACCAACAGATCTATGTGATGCAGACTCCTCTACATTCAGGAGCCCTCAAAAAAGAAAAGAGGGAAGGTTGGAACCCTGATTGAGTTTAAACCTAAAATGACTACAAAATTATTGAATTGCCTAAATTTACCTGAAACAGACTGGATTAAGCTTTTTGCAATAACATAATAGAAAGTTTTCCATGAAATTAAGGCAAGTTATAGTGAAGTGAGGAGAGTTCTACTTGTGCTCCCCTGAGTGTGTGGCCTGTGGAATGGATCTACTACATGGGAAATGACCAGAACACACGTTAACTCTGAAAAGACAGCTGTCTCCTGCTTCTAGAGCTAGGAAATGGGAAGAGAATTCACTGTTTCAAAGCAGAACCCACAAAGTTTTAAAAGAAGGTCATGAGCCTTGGAAAGGTGTTCCATAATCCTGGTTTATAAGTTTATACCTGGGAGGCAGGTTACTGATAATCCCCATTTTGTAAAAATGAGGCTCAAAGCAGCTTTAGGCCTCTGCAAAGTTTTTAGTCTTGTGGGGAACAAAGCTCAAATATGAATCCAGAAATTTTATACCTAGAACCAGATCTTTTCATTATATCTCATTACAAATTTGGTGCTTAAAAGGATTAATTTCCTTCCATCAAAACATAGTAATGATGATGTAGTGATGACTACTATCTTTTCTTGTTGTTTGTTTGGGGTTTTGTTGTTGTTGTTGTTGTTGCTGATATCAGGGGAAGCACCACTGAGCTAAATCCCCAGCCCTTGGGGCTACTACCTTGTCTAACTTCTTGCTGATATTTTTCAATGCTCCAAGCTAAGATCAGTTTCAATTCCTCAAGAGTTAGCCATAACACTGACACCCAGACACCGACAATCATCCAGAAATGCCTTTCATTTTCCTTTTTTATTTATTTTTTTTCCTGCAATACTGAAGATTGAACCTAAGGGCACTCTACCACTAAGCTACATGCACAGACCTTTTTATGTTTTATTTCAATGCAGAGTCTTGCTAAGTTGCCCAAATTCATCTTAAACTTGCATCCACCTGCCTCATCCTCCCAAGTAGCTGGGATTACAGGCATGTGCCACCACACCTGACTTCCATCTCTTCATTTGTAGATCTGCAACTGTCCAATATGATGGCCATCAGCCACACATAACTACTGAGTACTTGAAATGTTTTGCATTAGAACTGAAATGTAAAATGTAAAGCACACACCAGATTTAATAGATGAGGAACACAATGTAAAATGTCTCATTGTCATCATCAATCTCTCATTGCTGGGACAACATACCTAACACTCATAATGTAAAGGAGGAGGGATTTATGGCTCACAGGTCATAAAGTTCAGTCTGTGTTTGGCAGACTTAAACAGAAAAACAGCATGGCAGAAAGGCCGGGACAGAGGAAAGCAGAGCACATCATGGTGGCCAGGAAGCAGACCAAGAAGGGAGGAACTGCCCTTCTAGGTCAAGCCCCCACTGACCCACTTCTAACCAGGCCCTACCTCTTAACAGCAAGGCACCTGTAGCACTACCATAATTCAATTCCCTTCCAAAATCCCTACCTTTGAGCTTTTTGGGGATACTCTTGATCTAAACCATAACACTCATTGGCAACTTTTATGTTGATTATGTGTTCAGAAGAGAACAATTTGGATATCTTGGGTTTTTAGATATATTAAAATTTATTTTACCTAATTTTTTACTTTTTAAATTGATCACTAGAAAGTTTTAAATTGCATCTAAGACTCATATTTGCATTTTCAATTAAATTTGTAACAGCATCTCTCTATAAAATTAATTTCATGTGTGTTTTTATGTGATCTTTCACTGATTGTTTCCCAAGGTTAATGACTCAATGAATGACAAAAGGTTCCTAATGCCCAGGAATATTTGGGGGGGGGTTGTTTTTTATTTGTTTGGTTGGTTTTTGCATTTTTTTTTGCTTGTTTTTTTTGAGGTATTCTTCTCCTTATGCTCTTGTGTTGATATCTGTGACTGTTGGGAGTCATAGAAGATGAATCTTGAGAGGGCGTGTTTATGAAGAAATATGAAAGACAGTCAAACTTTGGTTCAGATCATCTCTGCTACTTCCTATTTATGGATACCTGGACAAGTTACTTGACTTACTTGATTTCTATGACTTTTGATCATGATAGTCAATTTCATGGAATAGGAGATGCCCAGCAGATTAGTAAAGCATACTTCTGAGTGTGTCTTTGTGGATCATGAAGCAATGACCTCTGGAAGTACATCTGGCTCCTAGTCCTTTCCTCTCACACTCTTCTCCAGGCCTCTGCTTCTTAGCTGACATGTCAGGTGCAGCTTTCCACCACCAAGCCCTTGTGCATGTTTCTACTTTGGAGCCAGGCAACCATGGACTGCATCCTCTGAAATCTTGAGCTAAATAAACCTCTCCTCCTTTCAATTTCAGGTGTCAGGTATTTTTTTCCGCAGCAACAGGAAGCTGAATAATACAACTCCTCTAGTCTTGGTTTATGCCCTTGAAAAGAATGAAAGATAGTAAGAGCCAGTGCTTAATGTAAGATAAAATAACATCATAAATATATAGTGGATGTTAGCATTCTTGATGACCAAAAGCATCACTATCCACCACTTGGAGGACTGTGGACAAGTGTTCCTTAATATAACTCAGGATTGTTGTGGGAACTAAGGAAGAAGGGTGAGGCGAGACTTCTTGGATTTTCATGGGTGTGACTACCCCTGTCTGTCAACATTACCTATAGGGCTCAAGCTCAAAACTTGGGGTATCTTCTTGAGGATATGTCCCCAGCAGTCTTCAAAACAAACAATATTTGCTTGCTTTTTTTACATGTCTACCCCATGTCTGCCTGTAGTCTTTTTACCTGCTGACCATTCACCACATCCAGCTAGCAAGTCAAGTTCTTCAAGCATAGCTGTTCAAAGAAAGTAAACTTAGTCTAAAGAGGCTTTCTGAGAGCCACAGCCCAGCCTCACATGCTATCAGTTGAATATTGAGTTGTGCAGAGAAGTTCTCCTGCCAGTTCCCCAAGAAGTTCTCCACCAATCATCGTGAGGCAGGCATCAGAGTGGAGTTCTAGGCCATCACCCACCACTCTCTCCACCTGATAGTCCCGAGTTTGGCCTTAGAACATGATCCAACAGTGTGGAGGCATTTGTTCAGGCTCTGCCTGAGAAGTAGATGTGCTCCTCCAGCTCTACAACCTCTGTACTATTTGGATTAGGCAGACCCCAGTGCCAACTGCACTTACCTCCAGTTCACTGTGAATGTCATTCATTTTTATCAATCTGGAATAAGGAAAATGCCAAATTTTTTCCCTAGTATTTTTCTGACCTGGGAAAGTTTTGAGCATTTCATAAGCACATAGTCCCTGGGGCCTCATTTTTACTCTCATATCTCAGACCTTCCTGTCACCTGGAAAGTCGGAAACTTTCAGGATTGCAATAACTCAGTGGATCATTCTGCACATCACGGGCTATCAGAAGAGAGGAATCCCAAGAAACATACAATCAACAAGCATATGATATTTATCAAATTAATAATACCAAGGAATTTATAAATCATAAAATTTTGAGGACAGTTTCTCAACTATAATATATAACTTTGTTTTATTTGTAAATACATTATTTCAAAAATATTATATGAAAAGAAAATGAGAAAGAAAATACAATGTTTGAAGATCATATCAAACTAATAATGTATTTGGATTATCAGTTTGTTGCATAAATTTTTGTTTATTTCATATCCTTTTTTGCCGTCATATATATGTATATTTGAAATTTTTATTTAGTATCTTCATTTCTTGTTGTCATGTATGTTTTCAATCTCTAATAAAAAAAAATAGAATGAATAGAGAGGATGGAGGAAAGCCATTGAGTAAACTCTGGGGACCCACCTTATGACCTCCTGAATCAGCCCAGCCCAGCTTTTCGCCTTACACCCTATCTTCTGGGGAGCTCTACACCAAGTAACTGGTGTAAAGGTCATTCCTGCACAGTCACAGACCCCACTGTGAGGAAGAACATTCTAAGATTGTATTAAAGTCAAGGTGTCTGGCAATGTCTCATTACCGTATCTGAAGGCTGATTTGAGGAGGGGCGTGCTCACAGGTAGATGACACTCAGGGTCAGAGCGTTTCTTTCAATCTCCAGATCCATGTACTCTTTTCCTGTAAAAGAGTTCACATTTTTAAGATCAGATTTTTCTGTTTCTATTTTATTTATATCCCATACTTATTTTTATTATATTTTTATAAGCATAATGATAGAATTTAACACCAATACATATGTAATATTCTTCCCAAACAAATGACTATGAATTAAATCAAGCATGCAATTTAGAGAAATCATAAGGTTGGCAGAGAAACTATCGATATGCTAAATGTGCAAAATCCTACCACATTCATGACCATGTTTCTTATTTAATAGTGTACACATATGTGCAAAAACATACCCCCCCACACATATATACAATGCATATTTTCTACAATACAGTATATACTTTGGTATAATAAAACAGTGCAGTGATGTGTGGGATGTTTGTGATTTGTGTGATTTGAGTAAAAAAATGTCATCTTTGAGGCAGTTGGAGAATTTGTAATATGTACCAGATACTGAATAATATTAATGATTTATTATCCATTTATTTAAGTATGGATATGATAAAATTCACTTAAAAATTAATATTCATTATCAGTAGGAAATAGATACAAAGATGTATTTATAACATAACAAAATTTGCCTTAACAAATTTCCAACCAAACAAGCTGTAGTGACAGAAAAGGAAGTTTTCAGAAGGCAGAGATGAGAGAGGAGAATGATGGATGGACTTTAATACGTTTCATACTACTCATATATATAGATTTCATAAATTCTCAACTAAAAAAGCAAAGAAAATGAGAACCAAAATAACTGATCAATTTGTTAGACCAACATATAAAACAAAGATTAATGTGTTGATAAAGTTTAAAAATATGAGACGTAAAGCCTGAGATTTATCTCAGTAGTGCTGCACCTGCCTAGCCAGAACAATGTGCTGTGGTTAATCTCCAGCAACAGGGAAAGAAAGAAAAAAGAAGAAAAGAGAAAAGGAGCATATGTGCTTTCTAACATACTCAATAGATTAAAAATAAATTATTTGTTATCTCTTCCTCTTGAATTGCTCCCTTCACAAGGATGTAGTGGCCTTCTTTGTCTCTTTCAATCAGTTTTGGTTTGAAATTTACTTTGTCTGTGAATAAAATTGATACCCCTGCTTTTTTCTAGGCTCCTGTTGAATGAAAAAGTTTTCCATCCTTTCACTTTCAGTCTATGGGCTTCTTTTTGCACTAGGTGTGTCTTGTATACAACATATTATTTGATTTTGCTTCTTAATCCATTCTACCGGTCTATTTCTCTTGATTGGTGAATTGAGGCCATTGATATTGATGGTTATAACTGATATGTACTAACTTATTATTGTCATGTTTTTTTCACCTTCTCCTTTTAGTTTCTTACCTTGCCTATTTGATTTGCTCTGTTGGGTCTCATTGTGTTGTTACCTTCATTGTCTTTTTCTAGGATATTGTTTAGAATTCCTTGTAGTGCTGCTTCGGTGTTCATGAAGTTTCTCGGGTGTTCTTTGTCATGGAAGTATCTTATTTCCCCATCTACTTTGAAAGAGAGTTTTGCAGGATACATCAGTCTAGGTTGGAGGTTGTTTTCTTTTAAGACTTGAAATACCTCACTCCAGGCTCTCCTTGATCTGAGGGTTTGTGTTGAAAAGTCTTCTGTGATTCTGATGGGCTTTCCTTTGCATGTGATTTGTTTCTTTTCTCTTACTGCTTCTAGTATTTTGTTCTTCTGTTGGATTTCTGGGATCTTGATTATTATATCTAGGTGTACATTTTTTTTATCATGGCTAGTTGGAGTACTATATGCCTCACTTATCTGTATGTCAAATTCTTCCCCTCTGTTTGGGAAGTTTTCTATAATTAATTCTTTGAATAGCTTTTTTAAGTCATTTGCATTTTCTCCTGCTACTTCTTGGATTTCTATCAGTCTTATGTTATTCTTCTTTGCATCATCTAAGAGTTGTTGGATCAATTTCTCATGACCCCCTACTGTTTTTAAGAGACCTCTCTTCACAGTCACTGACTGCAATTTTATCTTCTATATCTGAGATTCTATCTTCAGACTCTTTTCTTATATTCTGAACCCTCTCAATGGAGTTTTTGATCTCCTGGATATCTGCTCGAATCTGCCCTGTGGATTCCATTTCTTTCTTATATTGGGCATTTATTGTTTCCAATTCTTTCTTATGCTGGGCATTCATGGCTTCTATTGTGGTCTGGAGCTCATCTAATTTCCTCTCAGTTTCTGTTCTAGAGTCTCAAATTATAACTTTCATTTTGCTTGTCATCTCTATGATTATCTGGGAAATTACTTCTGTTTTAAATTTCTCTAGAACCTGAATGATCAGTTTTATTACTTCCTGTGCTTTGTGTTCAGGGTGTCCTGATGGTTCACTGTCAGACGTTTTATCCTCACCTGCCCTACTGTTTGCCATTGATGGACTGGAAGTCTGTCCCTGTATCTTGCTTAAGCATTTTCTCATTTTTACTATTGTTTTTGGGTTGTCCTTAGTTTAACCTTTAGGTTATTACTTAAATCTTCCTGATATAGTTGGGCTTCAGCCCATGGGTCTCTAATGACTCATAGACATTCTCATTTTCATAGTACCAAAGAAAACAGCTCATTAAATCAATCACAATACTTTATCCTAATTGAGGCAATCAGCCCCACAATATGAACAAGCACAACTTGAAAATTGACAACTTGTAGTAGTCATCAGTCTATCACCTACAAACCATGTGAATTAAATTAAAATCAAGAAGCAATCCAAAATATGTTTGCAGTGAATAAACTTTTCAATAAAGATATTTACCATTTTGGATGTGGGCTTAAGACAGAGTTAGGACAAGAGGAGTAAATAAGAAAGAATTAGAGAAGGTTTCACATGAAGCCAGAAGATGTAGAATGACCACACAATTGTCGGGAAACTGTTAAATTCAAAAGGTATAAACAGAAAAGAAGTATAATATCCCTTGAGTGAGGTAGAATGACATAAGAAAAGAACATAAAGAAAAGAGAAAAAATAATAATAAAAAAAGAAATCTGAGTTAGGAAAGGAGTAGAAACAAAAAGGGAGATGAGGGATAATATGGTGGAGCAAGAGACTGAGTTGGAGAAAGAGGACAGAAAAAAAAAGAATTTGCAGAGTGGAATGAAAAAAAGGAAAAAATGAGTTTGAAGGGCCTCTTTCAGACTATATCACACCTGTCATAATATACAACATGTGCTGCCATGTGCAGAGCCAAGTCCCCTGATCTCAGCTAGCTTATACCCCATGATGTAGACCGACCTTGGGCTGCAAGGCCCAGACTGAGTTCCCTGACCTCCTGAACTCCTCTCAGTTTCTACTACTGGTTTCCCCTGCCCCTTCTTTAAAGATGTTCAAAGTTGAGAGCACCAGAAAATACCCTTTATGACCACCTTTGCCTCTACATAGTAGATCTAAAGACTGGCACAATCATGAGGTCTGAAAGCACAAGGGGGGTGTTCAGGGGTGCCCGAGGGGCTACCTTCCTGGTGCTGAAGATGGTGGTGGTGCCTGCAGGGGAGGTCGCGGAGCAGGCCCTCCTGGAGCTGAAGATAGTGGCAATGGTGCCTACAGGGGAGGGCATGGCTGAGCCTCATTCTGTTTATTTAATTCTGCTCTTACTGAAACTCCTAGAACTACCTTAATCCTCTTTTTAAAAAATTAGTCTGAATTTTAGAGAATGTCTATGATCACATAGCTTAGACCCTGTTCAATCCCATACCATCCACTCTGACCTTGCCTGGTACTATCCAGAGACACACTGGTCTCCCAGACACTCAGACATCTATCTCTACCATCTCCATTCAAATCTGCCCTTCAGAATTAGGTACACTTAGAGGGGCCAGGATTTGCTGTCTGATTTGTTTTTAACTTGAGCTCCAAAGTTTCACTCACTCATATCTTCCTTAAGGAATTGACCAAGCACTTACTATAGGTGAGGCCCTATAGGAACTATCTTAAGTAATTTATCACATTTGTTCCTAATATCATATATTCTGCAAGGTCAATAGGTACATGCTAGCTACTGAGAAACATATAATTCACCCACTGGATGGCTCTACCTATAAATCTCAAAGGCATATCAAAATCACATATTCCATTCCAGAGTCCTTACTCATCCTTTCCCCTCTTCCTATGTCTAAGCTCCTATTTAGAACAAAGGTGGGTGTCAGGAAGTCCGTCTTTAAATTAATTTAAATAATCTCTCAGGCCTATGCCTTTCAGCTTCTCTAAATAGTTCAATACTTCTCAGCACTGTACAACTCAACTTTTTTGAAGAATCCAGACTACTTTGCAACAAAATTAGATACAGCATTGAAGTAAATCAAACCACGAAGGGCAACAACTTTCTCTCCAAAATTAGAGACCTGTCAGCTTTTTCAGCTATCTAAAACATGAGAAAATTTCTTTGCAAATGTAAATTGATGTTCTCTGAACCTTTATCCATTTACATGGGCTATGGTCATAAGGAACCACCTCCTGATAGATGATTTCCAACCAAGTAAAACAGAGACAATTTTTTAATACATTTTCCTACAGAACTGCACTTTAACCACCCAATTTCTTTGTGGGTGCAAATGGGGCTCATATACTATTACAGAGGACAGAGGGATAAGCATTTTCCTACACACAGATTTTGCATCACAAACAGGACTTACATGGCTGTGCTGTTAATTTCCAGAAATAGTAGCTTCAGAGTAAATTCTAAAATCACCACATCACTTATGAAGATATTCCAAACATTCAATTAGGCTGTCAACTAAGATAAATATTAGTTAAAGAATGCAAAACAGAATTCTTCAGAAACTGCAGGGTAAAAATGCTCTGGGTGTTGACATCATTATCAATGGTTTGCATCAATAAAATCTCAAACCTCAGTTGCCTGCTTGGGAAGTAAATTCATATTTAAGTAAACAGTTATAAGGGGCTGGGGATTTAGCTCAGTGGTTCTGCCACCTGCCTTATAAGCACAAAGTCCCAAGTTCAATCCCCGGTACCAAAAAAAAAAAAAAAAAAAAAAAAAAAAAAAAAAGTGAAATAAGTAAACAGTTATAAATTGCTTATAGTTACTTCATGATAAAGTCTCACCACCACACTTGGGCCACATTCCTGAGTTGGTCCCAAATGGAAGGTTTCAGTTTTGCATATTCCCCTACATTTCATTAGCACTAAGTAAAAGTTTCACATGAATCTGCTGTATGTTTGATATGGTGCCACATGGCCTGGTTACACTAGAGAAAGAAAGTAATGACTCAAAAGCCACTTTGATGTGGAATATTCCTATTTAAATAGAATTCAATCCAAGTAAATCGCCATTTACTAAGCACTCACTGAGTGCACATAAAAAGGAAATGATCCTAACCTCTGGAAGAACATAGGGCCTAGAAAACAGAAAGACAGACACGAAGTTAAAAAAAAAAAAAACTGTGCCATAGAACAGATGAGATAAATAATATAGTGGAGATGAAAGAAAAGATAATCTAAGAAAATGAGAGAATAGCCCCAATAGGGCATTATGTTAGAGTGCATGGCTCAATAAAATAGGATTTAATAGAAGAATATGTACTAGTTACTCCCTGGCATGATCTGAACTGACAGAACATGAAAAATAGTGGTTTAATTAGGTTCTCTAGCAGCACAGAATCAATAGATAGATTGTTAGATAGATAGAGAGAGAGAGAGAGAGAGAGAGAAGGCCCCATGCAAGGGGACTAATTAGATAGGTTTGCAGGATCAGAGGCTGGATCGTCCACAATAGCATTCTTCATGCTGGAGAGCCGGAGGATCTAGCAGCTGCTCAGCCCAAGAAGCTAGAAGCCACAAAACAAGAGGAATCAGGGATGTAGGACTGAAGATCTGTAAGCTCCCTAAGTGTCACTGGTGTAGGTCCATGTTGAAATGTGAAGCTGGAGTTGGATATCCAGGAAATGGCAGCAGCAAAAGACATAGCTGCTCAAGCAGAATGGAGCCTTTCAAGCAAAGGCCAACTTCATCATTCTTTCCCTTTTTATTCTATCTGGTTACAAACCCATTGGACTGTGTCATCTCCAATCAAGATGGGTCTCCCCTTCAGTGTGCTGGCCTTCATGCCAATCCCCCAGGAAATATCCCCAGAGGTATGCTTTCATAATCTACTGGGCATCTCTTAATTAATCTAGTTGACAATCAAGATTAAATGCAGGAAGTATACAGTGTGTGCATTGAAGTGTGGTGGAAGATAAAGTTAGAAAATAGAGGAGAGCAAAGAAGTTTTGAATTCCTAACTCATAAATTTGTGCTTCATTCTGTATCATAGTGATTCTTTATGGTCTAGGTGCCTGGTCAAGTTCTATAAAGTCCATATGAACTTGGTGGCTAGTTACATATTCAATATATATTGACTAACCCAGGCTTGTTAACGGTATTGTTTAAATTTTAACAATATTTTATCAGTTTGATCTTTACCTAATTTTAAAAAATAAGTTGAAGGGCCAGGGATTTAGCTCAGTGGTTCTATCTCCTTCTTAGCAAGTGCAAAGTCCCGAGTTTGATCCCCGGTACCATAAATAAATAAACAAATTGAAATCTCCCTTTCTGAGGACAAATATATAAATTTTCTTTTAGTGTCCTGCTAGATTTGTCTTACTTATTTTACAACTATTTCATTAGGTACCTACAATTTTGGACACAGACATTTGATGAAGAGTGCCTGCTGCTCACCACCAGTCTGGATTCTCACTTTGGAGGGAGCACTGAGGTGGGCAACAGAAGGAGCAGCTTAGAGGTTGCCTTTTCTTGGGAGTCCAGAAATGTATTTAAAAATTTGTTTTATCTAAAGCTTTTTTGTTTTGAGTCAGAGGAACCCTGCAGGATCTATACTTGGTCAAAAAAGAAGGTGTGTGAATTTTATTCAACAGACAATGAAAAAACCTTAATGAATCCTGGCTAGGAAATGATAGAAATTAATTAGGCACTAGCAAGAAAATTGGCAGTAATGAAGTCTGGTTTATAATTTAGTTCCCACATCTTTTATATTAAGAGTTTGAAAATCAGAGTTCCCAGAGAAGTATGTCAATGGAAATCACATATTCAGATTTTCTAGGAAAACCCAAATTTTAACTTTATAGTCCTCAAAGGTGTGTTAGGACTGTAACCTTAGTTCAAGCTTGCCCAAATACAATTACTGTAAATGTGGCACTCATCATAAAGTATTCCAACTTATCAATCAATCCTTTGTGAATCTGAGTATCATTTACTAGGCCCCAGAGTCAGATCTTCAACAGGTCACACCTGGAAACAAACAAGGATCACCTGGGCAAGTGACACTGTGGTAAAGCATTAGAAATATTGTAGCCTCACCAAAGGGCCAACACTCCCCACAGCAGCCAACAAAGCTCTTTGATAGTAATCTGGAGACTTGCTGAGATCATCCAGAGAATCTGATTCCATGAGTCATGCTTTATAGGCACACTCCAACTTTTTTGTTTGTTCTGGAAAACTCAGTTACACTTTACAAAGAATAACTCCTGTATTCAATGTAAGAATAATTAAAGCTGGGTGTTCCAAAAGTTAGTATCTTCTGTCATCTAGTAGGCAGGTGAAAAAAAAAGGTGGTGTGCTTTCAGACAAAACTAGAAAAGGTTTAAGGAAAAAAAAATGACAAATGTAACCCCACCCAGTAGTATCAGTAGTACTTCAAGTTTCATGGTTGCATTTATGTACACATCTGACTTGAAAGGCAGCACAATGTGGGTGATGGGAGACCTCTGAGAAGGAGGAGGGTGGGGCACTCATGAGAAGTGGCTGAAATGAGCCAGCAAGACAAAGGCAGGATGGACTGCATGTCCCAAGCCCACCAAAATCACTGACAGGTGTGGTACAGGTAGTGAGGGAAAGGGGAGGAATCAAGGATGAGTATATAGATTTTTACATAAGCAATTGGGTGGTTAGAGTACTATTTAGTGAGGACCACAAGACTGAGGAGAGAGAGGCTAGGCAGAGATGTCAAGAGTTCTGCTTAAGTTGAAGATGTATACATGTCAGCCAGGCAACTATCAAGTGTGCAGCTAAAAATATGACTCTAGAGGGCTGGAGATTTAGCTCAGGGGCACCACTCCTACCATGTAAGTGCAAGGTCTTGAGATCGATATATATAGCCCTGGAGCAGATTTTAGGCACTTCCTGAACCAACCCAGAATTTCTAGGCCACTCACTTGAGTTTTTCCAAATAGTTTTCAAGTGTTCCTATGTTGATGAACTATGAAGTTGAAGCTGCCCAGTCCTACCATCATTCTCTACTCCAATTTCAGGGAAAATACCTACTACCAGTCTGAAGTCAGGTCTAACAGCATTCCAACCCCTCCAAAGCCCCACTATTCCTCCTCCTTGGACCAAAGCCCTCATCCTCTCCTAATTGTAGGTAGGCCTCCATTTGTGTTTCTGCTCCTCTGAGCACTGATCTTACTCCCCCACCATGTACTCCCTCCCTGTCCTGATCTTTATAGATCCAGTGCCTGGATTTATAAAGATGGAGAGATGAAGAGAGGGATCAGAACTCAGCTTACATACAGCTAAGCATATGGAGAATAATAGTGACTATTGGAACTCCTAAAAAGCCACGTCCTTTGCACCTTGATTGTCCACCTGTCTCCCCTGGTAGATGCAGATTCATATTCTCCACCCCCGCTTCCTCTACCAGTGCTAACTGGCCTGCTCCCTGCTCCCTGTCCCCATCCCCAACACCTCTTTCCAGCCCTTTCACTCTACCTCTTGGCCCTTCTCTGCCAATCACCACCTGATTACATTTCACCCACCCATCAAAGTCTGCCTCAAATGCCTCCCATCCTTGAAAAAGGGAAATAATTAATTTAATTAAAACATATTTCATTCCAGAAACACACAACTTCTCTCTCACAGCCATGACAGTAGACATTTTCACACCCACTTAAATGTAGTAAATGTGAAATGTAGCTAAATGAGAAAAGCAAAACTTTAAAACTGTTAGAACAAAATATAGAAGAACATTTTTGTCATTTTAAGGCAGAGAAGCATTGCTTACACAAGACACCAAGCACAAGCCATGGATTAAAAAAACTGATCAATTTAACCTCATTTTTTAATATATTTTTTCTTTTTATTGAGTTTATTGGTACAATCTAGGTATACAATACAGTTACATTCATTATTGGGATCCTGTACCTTTACATAATAGGTCTTGATTCTCATTGCTCCCCTTGTCCCTGCCCTCCCTTCACCCCCTCCTCCCTTCCCCATTTACAAACACTTTATTTCCATTTTTTCAGTTTCTCATATTTTTTCCCCTTCCTTATTACCTTTCCCACACCCTTCCCACTTTTCCTACATCTTTAGCTCTTTACTTCCTATTTCACATTATTAATTATCTCATTAGGATCTTGTGTACTATTATAGTTTTTTACCCAAGAGAAACTATTCAGTATTTCAGTTAAAGAAATCTCTGTATGAACATTAAAAATAGGGGATCCTAAAATAAAACTAAAAAGGAAAGTAAAAGAGAAAAGGCTGATGTACAATTAAAATAATCCTTAATTCTGAAGATGAAAATGGTCCCTGAACATATTTAAATTGCTTCTTGTTCTTGTAGTCTTATATTATTCTTTTTTTCATTATTTAGAGAATACTTTATTAGTTTCTGTAATCAAACCCACATAGATATGACCTTACATATTTAATGCAGTGCATTACCCCTGTACAAATGGAAAAAAATTAACATTTCTAGACCAATATGGCTGTTAATTTCTGTACAATGCCAACTCAACACAGTAAATTGGGATAACATTTTCCAAAGTTGACAGCACAGTTAGTTTCCAAAAATTCAAATTTTAAGCTCTTTTCACTGAGGAAGCACTAATGAAAGGTGAAAACACAAGCTGTAAACAGAAAGACGGTGTTTGACACTTGTACATCTCAAAAAAGATTGGTTTTTAGAACATATGAAGAATTCCTACAATTAGGAAAAAGAATCCAGAAGGAAAACACATGAGTATTTCACCAAAAAATTACAAATGGCTAATCAACATTTGATAAGACTCTCAACCTCATCAAAAATTAGAGAAATGGAAATTAAGCCACACAAGGTATCACATTACACAAAATAGATTCTTAAAACTTAAAATCTGGAGAACCAAGACCTGTCATGTAAAGGTACAAGATCCCAATAATGAATGTAACTGTACTGTATACCTGGAATGTACCAATAAACTCAATAAAATGAAAAAAAACTTAAAGTATGTTTACACTCCAAGTGTTGTCAAGAATGTGAAGGGATGGGTTGCTGAGGAACTGCTGGTTGATGTGAATTACAGGCAAGTGCAATAAAATGTCATTAAGTGTATTGCAGGTGGAGCGGGACATGACATAGAACCATATGGCAGGTGGGACAGGAAAAGGTCCATGAAAACTGAAATCCAAGGGAGGAAAGGTGTTCCAAGTAGACGGAAAATAAGCATGATATATTCAAGGCCAAACAGAGGATTGTGCAGGGCCAGGTCAAGTCACATAAAATTGTGCCAAATAGTTTAAACTGTAAGAGCCATGGGAGACTATTGGGGGTTTTAAGCAAGCATATAACATTCATTCACTCACTTAGCAAAATATCACTGGCATCTGCCATGGGCAGGTCCCAAACATGCTCAGGTTCCACATAATTTTGGAAATAACACCCTGTCTGCAGGGTAAAGACATGATTGGAAAGTCACACAACTAGCAGGAGAGAGACCACTGAGGAGGTGAGCCAAAGGTCGTTGACTAGAACACAGCAAGAGAGGCAGAGAACATAGATTCCCAGAGACGTGGAATATGTGAGAAGAAGAAGGAACAAGATGTAATGATTGATTGGATACTGAGTTTGGTGAGTGAGAAGACTCAAGGTGAGACTCCCAGGTATCTGAGTGGATGATAAAACAGCCATGTGTGCATTAGCATGTTTTTTTGTAACATGCTACTGAGACAGGCTACTTATTAAAAAAAGTTTGTTTAGTTCACAATCTAGAGGTTCAAGGGTACAGCACCAGCATCAGCTCAGTTCTGGTGAGGGCCTCCTGGTGGATGGCACCACAATGGCATCACACCTACAGGTGTAAGAGATCATATTTCCAGACAGGAAGGCAATGTGTAATTCAGGGGTCAGGCCTTTGCAACAACTCGCTTCCTTCAAGAGAACTAACTCAGAGGTTCCAGAAGCACTATCTTAATCCCTTCTGAAAGTGTGCTCCCAATGATTTGAGGACTTCCCACTATGTCCCACCTAGGATGGAACCACACTAAGGACCAAGCACTCAACAAGTGAGCCTTGGGGAGACACTTGAAAATCATATCCAACCCACAGCAATGAGCAAGGAATCAAAGATGAGAGTGGGAAGTAGACAGTGTGCAGTGTGAAACAGTTAAGACGTGGACTGAACAAGGTCATATGAGACTGGAAAAGGAACGGCCAAAAAAAAAAAAGTGTACTATTTCAAAAATGAAGGCCAGAGGAAGTGGTAGCTCAAGAAGGAATGAAAATTGTCAATAATGTGAAATGCTGCTGAGGAGTCGATTTTTAAAAATGCATAATAGATGTGAAATAGAAAGAAAAGGTCCAAAGGGAAAGGGGAAGGGGAAGTGGGAGGGGGGTGGGAAAGGAAAGAAGTGAAAGGAAAAAATGGAAATGAAGTCTTTATAAATAGGAAGGGGTGGAGGGATTGAAGGGAGGGCAGGGGAATAGGGAAAACATAAGAACTAAAATATATCATGTAAAAGGTACAAATTCCCAATGATGAATGTCATCATAGTGTATACCTGAAATGTAACAATAAGCTTAATGGGGGAAAAAAAGAATCCTTCATTGACTGTGAGACCAAGTATCACCCTCAGGAGAGATGTTTTGATTAAGTGGTGGGAAGAAGAAAAAATGTTGAGGGCTGAGACATGGGAGGAAAAGCAAATGAAGGCACCTTTCAAAAGAAACAGAGTGATGGGTAGGGAGTAGGTGTTGCCTTTGTGATTTTAAGTGGGTTTGGTGAGAGCCAGAAGAGAGCACAAAGTTAAAGAGAGCCCAAAGCAGAAAAGTAGATGCGAAGACACATAGGCTATTTCAGCTCCAACTGGGTTACTGCAGCTCAGTTTTGTCCTGATTACCCATAGTTATCATCAGCCTCCCAAGTTATGGGCATGTTCCCCAACAAGACTTCCCCTATTTCAGATGTCAAGCCTATTTCAGGGATCACCAAGGCACTACAACTTTGTAGGTCAGAGGTCCTCACAACCCTCTTAGGTTAATTAATTGGTTAGAATGATTCAAAGAACTCAGGAAAGTGCTATACTTGTCATTATGATTTTATTATGAAGGACACAAATCAGAAGGGCTAGCCAGATGCATAGAGATCAGGTACATAAATAACTCTGCTTCTGTGCCCTCTCCTTGAGGAAACAAGATGCATCACCCTTCTGCATATCATTGTGGGGACAGGAAGCTATCACCAAACAGGAAGCTCCTTCAAGCTCCAATGTCCAGAGTTTTTATTGAGGTTTCATTATGTAAACAAGACTGATCAAATGAACTCAACCTGCACTGCCCCTCTCCTGCATGGAGGTTTGGAGGGCCAGATGACATCAGGTGGCTGAAAGCCCCAAGCCTTCCAACATGTAATTGAAACTACCTTGAGGCCCTATATCTCACTAGCATAACCAAGATACTTCTATTACCAAGAAATTTCAAAGGTTTTAGAAACTCCTACTAGGAACCTGGGATAAAGACCAGACAAATGCCTTATTACACAACAGTGAGTGGGAGAGTCAGTGTCTGAGTGAAAGAAATGTTATTAGCTGTTCCGGTCCATTAACTGCCAGCTGACTAAACAAACTACAAGAGGTCATTTATTTTTGGTGAAAAGGAAAAAATTTTTATTCGGACCTCTCTCCAAAGAGATAGAGAAGCCTCTTGTTGCCACTAGTCACCATCTCACAGCATCCAGATGTGTAAAGTCCTTTTATAGTAAAGAACAGAGAAGAGAGGGATACAATGAGATGATAGACAACACCAAGCATGCTTCATTCTTCCCAACCCTTTTTCACTCCTGTGGAAAAGAAACTAGACCCTCACCTTCTGGGGAAAGCACCTGCATATTCTGTCCATTCATCTGAGCCGAGGAAAGAAGGAGTAGTGCCTCCGCCTAAAGAAGTTTAGAGACAAGTTTGGCTTGCCTCTAAAGAAAAAAGTTACATTTTAAAGATCCATATCACTCTGCTGATTACAAAAAGAAGCTGGGTAGTAGGGTGCAGAACTTCTACCACTCCAGCAATAAGATAATAGATGTGTTGGTGGGAAATGTGGAGTGGGCTCTATTAGAGTCTGAGTGATGGGTTAGGATGGATTAGGATCTGAGGTCGATGGTTAGCATTTAAGTTGTTGTTGTGGGCAGCAGACTAGGAAAACTTTAAAGGACTAGTGGATAGGATTAGAACCCAGTGAGTGGTGGTAGACCTGTGTTCATGGTGGTAGCTATCTGTCTGGTTAGGTAATTCCAGTAACCCCAAGCAGCTCCAGTGGAGACACATTGGAAGCACATGATCAATACAAGCCAAGGTGAGGTTTTATCGGGTGACTGCAGTGAAGTAAAAAATCAGAAGACTGCTGAGGAGACTGACAAGAAAATGGTGAAGATGATAGGGGAGAAATATAACCCCCAACCTGGGAGATGTCAGGTGTGCCAAATTGTTGTCCTCTGAAATTGAAGAATGAATCCCAAAAGACAAAGTTAAGAGTAGGAAAAGTTTATTGAGAGATAACTCCTGAGAAACAGGAGGGGGTCCCAGAAATGTGTTCCCACCAAGGACCTTTGTCAGGAGTAACTTACACAGCAAAGTCACAATGTGGGTACAATGTGAATCAAATTATAATCAACCTATAGGATTACAAGTGTAGCCACCTAGCTAATACTGATCCAGTAAGGAAGTCACACAACAAGGGTACAAGGAAAAAACAAAGGTAGTTAAAGAAAAATATTGTTTTGAGCTCAACAATTTATTTTTGTTGTTGTTGTTGTTCTTTTTGAGATTTCCATGGAAAGACT
>NW_022900921.1:50858302-50874082 GCF_012274545.1 Fukomys damarensis | reverse complement strand
ATATATATATATATATGTTTTCAGGGTAGTCAATCTCATTTGAAAGATTACCAGATAAAGACTGACAGGCTCAAGGCTTATGCAGGAATCAAAGCCTTAAAGTTTGGTAACATGGAGGTTAAATATGATTTAGGCTAACATGTATGCTTCTGTGTGTTAACTTTTAATTATACATTATCCTCCAAAAGTTCTACTTAAAGGCCAGGGACTCAGTGGAACCACACCTGCCTTGCAAGTGTAAGGTCCTGAGTTTGATCCCCGGCACCAAACAAAAAAGTTCTACTTAAGTTAGTTTATAGATAAATAAGTACTAAAGATATTATTTCAAATGCTTCTGGTTCATACAGCCTAACAGTAGCCTAATTTAAATCAGTTGGTAAGAGTACAAATGTCTTTAAAATTGGTGACATATTTCCATCCAGGTTCTGAGGTAACCAAGACAATGTCAAAAATCAGTCTTATAAATACAATGTCTATTATTGTCTGTGTACCATAATCTAAGAGTTTTTTCTTCATCAGAGATATACATACATAACTTTAAAAAATATTAACTGCTATAATGAATCATCTAAATTAATTGTTTTTGGCTATAAATAAAAGATTAAGTCTTCTATGTCTAAAACAAAAATATGGTTTTCTTAAAATATTGAGATGCTCTTGGTTAAACTTAGAAAACTAAATTTAAACAAAATTTCTATATTTTACTAAAATAAGTTTCTTGTGTTCTCATTGTTAGGCTTTTGGTCTCTGTCATTACCTATTATGCAGTACTTGGCAGCTCCAGAACCCAATGGCAAAGTAGATTCCCTTTTAACCTCCATCACTGTAGAGGGCCAAAGGACCACCATACAGCACTTTGTTCTTGGTCTACTGGTCACACTCTGAGGCAAAGATTTACTAGTTAAAACTCATTCACTAGATCTGGGTGTGGTGATACATGCCTGTACTTCAAGCACTTGGGAGGCTGAGGCAGGAGAATCACTGTGATTTCAAGGCCAGCCTGACTTAAAGGCCAATAGTCATAGATTTCTATGAGGTGATCGTAGATTTTCTAAACCTCTAAAATTAGAGAAAGGTAAGAACCCCAAGCCAGAGTCTAGTGAATTCAGAATATCTATGATATAAAAATTTTGGCTTTACATGAAGTTTTAACATTTTCATACAATCAAACTTCCTCATTCCATATTGATCAGTAATTATGGAAAATCAGCCACCTGGACTCTGGATTCTAGACTTTCCCAGAGCACCCACAAACCCTGAGTGGTTTTACTGAGAACTACCTCTACCAGAAGATAGAAAACAGTTCCAGCCAACAAAGAGGAAATGGTTGAAAAAAGTGAAATTAACATCTTAGAAGGAAATGGCCACATCACCTTGGATTATGTAATGACCGGGGAGTAGAAAATATAGACACAGCAGACATTTTAGGAAAGAAGTATTTTATCATAAATTTGTAGAAAGATATATTTTTCAGCATCACAAAGAAAAAAGCAAATGATTTCAAGGATAGGGATGCTCAAAGGATTTTTTTTTAAACAGTGCTACAACAAATATTAAGGATGAGGAAAAGGGACAAAGGAAATGCAGCATCAGGATTGCCAATTACAGGTGAGAAAGTAAGGAGGAATAAGGAGAAAGAAAACTCAAAAGAGGAAAAATAACTAAAAACTCAGATTTGGAAACTCCTAGTGCTTCTCTGAGAGAGAAAGAAGTGAATTCACACCACATGTCACACCCAGGAAGGAGAAGGAGAAAGGACAGGAAATGGAACTTACTCCAATCTTAAAAGGATGATGTGAAAACTTAAAAGCAGAGTTGAGACAGGTGTTTCTGCATGGCCAGTAGTGTTTAAAGTACAAGTGAGTCATTAGGACAAAATCCACAGATGAGTACTGTGCAGACAGGACAATAAATACTCAGAAAAATTAAATTGGACTCACCTAGCACATGTTTGAGTCATGCTTCCAGCATTACTATTTGTATGGCCTACGAGAAATTACTCTCCTTTGCTACACCTGTGAGTAAATTGAGGCTGTGCTGTTGCAACAAAATTGAACAGTGCTATCTTAAAAGTAGTTTATTGTGAAGACTAACTAAAATAATGAGAAAGGGATGCCTGCCACTTAGAAGGTACTTGATAAGAGCAGCTTTTTTTAAAAAGGGGTTTTAAGGTTTAAATGGTATAATTGAGAGTGTGAAATAGGAAGAAAATGGCTAAAAGGGAAGTGGGAAGGGAAGGGGAAAGGAAATAAGGGGGAAATGTGAAAAAAGGAAAAAATGGAAACAAAGTCTTTGTAAATAGGGAAGGGTGAAGGGGGTGAAGGGAGGGCAGAGGTATGGGAAAAAAAACAAGAACGAAGATATATCATGTAAAGGTACAAATGCCACTGATAAACGTAACTGTATTGTTTGCTTTAAATGTACCAATAAACTTAATGGAAAGAAAGGTACTGTTTTTAAATGTTATATGCAGAAAAAAATGGTATAATACAATCATGTGAGACAGTGGCAGGCAATCTGTGACTGGCAGGGTAAATACAGCCAAGTCCTATGACTTATTTGATATTTATGACTGCCTTTCTGGGGAAAAAAAGAGTGAAGTAGAGTAGTTGCACCTAACACATTTACTATCCAGCCTTTAACAGAAAATATTTCCTAAACCCTGGAATAAGGGGTACCAAAGCTCTACACTCATGGTTCACTCTCTTGTACCCATTAAGTAGGGGGATTAAAAAATACCAAGTGGAAATACCTGTCACCTGCCTTTCCCACCCAAGGGCTTTCTCTGCCTCTTAGAGATGGAATAACAATTCAGCCACTGGAGACTATAGACTTCACCAGGCCCAACCACCTACTCACTTATTTAAGTCCTCCTTATTTTAAACCACAGAAGAGAATGGGATGGCCCTTGCAATCTATCTCTCCCCACTCTGAGTACCTGGGTCTGAGAGGGTGACAGGCCCACTGGAGATGATGCCAGGGAAAGAAATACAGAGATTTTGAAGCTGAAAATCATATTGCTCAAGCACAAAAACTGAAAGAAGCAAAGAGAAGTGTTTACAGAGGTAGATGTGGTACATAAGACATTGTTGACACATTTAGACAGCAGAAGGGCCCATGAAAATGATGGGAGGAAAATGACAGACTCCTAAGAACAATAATGTTAGAAAATCAACTCCAAGAATGAAATGAGATTTGGGCAAAATTGTGGAAACAATCACTGCTTAGCTCTATTCTAAGCAAGAGAGCTACATTAGTCAGCTTTCTTTTGCTAAGACAAAATACATGACATACACAATTTAAAGGAGAAAAGGTTTATTTTTGTCATGGTTTCAAAGGCTTCAGTCCATGATTGTTGGTCTACAATGCAGAAACATCATGATGCAAGGGTTTGGTGGAGAAAAGATGCTGAACTTATACCATCCAGAAAGCAGAGAGCAGGAAAGAGCCAGACAGGAAGAGGCCTTGAACAAGATATAGTCCCCAAAGATCATGCCCCTATAATCCACCCAGACACACCTAGAAGTGTGCTTTACTAATCTCTTGGGCATCTCTCAAGCCAATCAAGCTGACAAGATTAACCACAAAAGAGTGAACAAAGAGAAATGGCCCACTGTAGACAACAGGTATCACTATGTGTACACATGATATTTTAAGAATCTACACATGATTGTTTCTCTTGTTTCTTGTACAGAATGATTGAAGACCGATCTGGTGACCAACCTTGATAACAGGCTATGAAGCCCAAGATCAGACGTAAAATGGTACCAAGGCATCTACTTTTAGAATAAATGCCTGCATCCTCTCTTGGTGGAACAACATGGCAGGACAGAGGGAAATTTACAGCTAAAAAGGGCTTCAGTGACTCAAGAGCTGAAAATTTCCCAAAAGCTGGAGCTCCTCACATCCTGTCATTGCCAACTCCCCACTTCTGCTTGCGCTGTTTCCTTAGGTCTACGTTGTTGTTTACATCACCATCACTCTTGCACTCTCCAAGCTTAGACTATTTCTGTAGTGAGTTGTTTTCAACTCTCTGGGGACTGGAAGGAAGTACTGTGGCTTGAGCTGTCTTCTGGGAGAGACAGGGCTTGATTGTGCAATCTGCCTGTTTGGTACAAGATGAGGTTTTACTTCCTGAGATGGGCAGGATGGTAGATAGCTTGAGGTCCAGACCTCAGGGGCAGGATCAGACACGACAGAACTGCTGAGACTGTTACGTCAAAGGGCATTGCCTCATGGTTCCAAAATTTCCCCCAGGCAGATAGAATTCATTCATCACTCCAGCTGCACTGTAACATTGGAGAAATCACTTCACATCTTCCGGCCTTCTATCTTCATCTGCTATTCACATTCAAACAGCAATTTGTCCTCATCCTACTAGATCCTATCAGGCTCACTAATGGTCCTTTCAGCTGCCGTATTCTGAAGCTCTGGAATTCTACAGCTAGAAGATGTCACAGTGCAAGTACTCAAGGCTCCTGACCTATATTCCAAGTTCCAGAATTGATTAAATCTGAGCCAATGTCCAAGTCCCTTGCATACATCCTCCCTTCCTGTCACTGTCTTTCATCTTCCTTTGCTCACCTTTAATCACCTTAACAGACATCACTGTATTCTATCATGACAACCACAGGGCCATTAGACCATGAGGGGCTGCTGAGCACTGCTCATAGGATGTGAGGAAGGTATCAGTCTCTCCATGGAGGATGGGAATGAGTGATGAATTTTCGAGTGAATGCTGTGGTCAGAAAACCGAAGAGTTCACAAGGCCAGACAGGGCATCTACAGTGTCTGTAGGACTAGACACCTAATTTTATGAAGGCTTAGCTTTGAGAATTTGTTACTGATTATCAAACTCCCAAGAAAGGGATGCAATGAACAGCTTTTAGATTTCCAACAGAACATATAGCTTACCAAAGATGGGATTCTTATGTCTTCCTTCCTGATGTCAGGTACTAGGAGTCAAACTGAGAATCAGACAGCTGCAGGATAAGGAGGTCCATGCAGCCATCCCTGTGCCAAAGTAAAGCCTATTTTATTCATACCTCAAATACTCTCCTCTGTCAAAGTCAAGGATAAGGCACTGTCACTTGGATAAGGCAGGACAAGCACAGTACTTGGCAGATAGTAGACACCTGACTATTTAAATGAAAACACTGTCCAATCCCTGCCCACTCATTCAGGTAGCAAAGCCTTCCTGCCTATATTCACATGCTAGGCATTATGCTAAACTTAGCAGTAAAAGAGTTCACAGCCTCCCAGGGGAACTAAAAAAATGAGCCAGGTTTCAATTCAGTGCTATAATGAGTGCAATAAACCAGGATGGGCTCTTATCCCCACACCATTTACGATCTGGTCGCTCATTTATTCTATTAATGATGAGCCACCATGGGGCAGTACACATGGGTCAGGCACTCTGCTGGTCTCTGGGTTAAACAGAATCTGGTAATGCTTCACATTAAACTCAGACAGCATTTTCCTGCTTGATCTTCTTATAGAACCAAGAATTCATTACAAAATCATTTCAGGCAGAGAGCATCTCCACTACATTTTAAAAAGTGATTGAGATCATGAACATGAATTGTTTACCACCTTTTCACAGTAAGACTTCATTCAAGCTTTTGGCATATTGCACTGTGCTAAAATTAAACGCGAGGTTGCATGAGCTTGTGTGTAGGATTCTCCCAGACATGCCAGCAGCATGTATTCTGTATGTAATGTGTATCCTGCTCCATCTGAAGGAGGCCAAGTGTCTCTCCAGAGGCTCCTGCAATTGACAGAACAGCACTTTCTATTCAGACAAGGAGAGCTGTTGTCACTTCATTAAACCCATTTATGCACCTTCAAGTGGAAAGGTTCCTACATTTAAATACAAGGAAATGTGTTTGTGCACATACATCTGTGTGTCCCCCACTTGTTGCACAGAACCTAAATTAACATTTTTCCAACACAAGAAAATCCAGAATTTTAACACTGACGTCATCTGCCCAGGGGCCATAAGAAAAACAACGCCTATTTGCATAATGCCACATTTGCAAAATGTTTCATAGTTTGCTACCCCTTGCTCTTCCAGGGACTAGGGAGTTGTTCCAGTGAATTAGTCCCTTCCCCCAGAATTTCCCACCAATCACCTTCCTCCATTCCATGCCTTTTACTTGGTTGTGACATCAGTTAACCAAAGGGGAAATTTTTCAGCTCTTCACTTCTGCTTTTGAGGAACATAAAACGGTGAGGGAAAAACTGGCAGAACATTCTTCCTTCAGGTTGCAAGTCACAGAAGGCTGATCTGAACTTCTCTCCAGCGGGTCTTCATTGCTCAAGTATGACTTTTAACTCTTACCTACAACTAGGTTCTAAAGATCTCTTCCCCACCTCCACCCCTACCTCATGCCTTCTCTCTCTGCTTGAGGACTGGACTTTTTACAAAAATGCCAGGTATATTGCAAGCTATTCTTATAAAATATGCTGGGAGTGAATTCTGCTTATCTAGCAGATGACTCTGAGAGATCAATGTCCAAGTCTTGGCTCCAAGTCTCCTAGCAATATATGTTTGGATTTGGTTCTGAAAATGCTTTCCTCCAGACCCAAAGGATGGCTCTTTCATGCATTCACTCATTTTCTCAGATCTCATTTTACCAGATGCTGAAGGAAACTCACAAATGAAGGCAGCCCTCAGGGGCAGGGGTGCTGCAAGTGGTCACTCACTTTCTCTTCTTTTACACAGATCTCTGAGGCAGCTATGGCAGCAGTTCCTGAATTCAGCGATGAAGTGACAGCTTACCACAGGTCAGTGGGGAGACAGGACTAGCAATGTGCACAGGGCTGCCCTTTGAAGAGTGGAGGATTATCTGTCTTAGAGGTTAGATTTGTCCCAAATTGCCTCTTTCATTGGCAAGTAGTGTTCAAATTAACCTTATTTAATGACTCACTCCCTACTTTAAGTCTAACCTTGGGACCTAGAGACCATCCAGATGTTGCTGTGAAGCCTTCCTGTAGATGACAAGGGAATAGAAAACTCCAAGAAGATGATCCCAGGGACCCCTATGCAAAGTTTGACTTGAGAAAAAAAAGAGCTCAGATTTTAGCAGAGTCTGTGGGCCTAGGGTTTAGGTCACAGGGTCCAACACAGAGCACCAGGGATGCTGCTTGTCTAGTCAGAATCTGTTCTCTAGATTATTCTTTGTGTATCACCATGGAACTTTCTAGAATACTATTTACAGTTTTACAAATGGTGAAGACTCATGTATAGAAGGAAAGACAAACCTGCTTAGGAGATATCATTGAGCTATGTCTGTTTTCATTACAGTGATGAGAATGAAATGTTCTTTGAAATCGACGGCCCCAAACAACAGGTGAGACTCTGTCTGGGCTTTATTCCCCATCCATAGAAGGTGTCTGACACAGGAAATCTCAAAGAAAGATGTTCTGGACTGTGTCGTTCCCAGGGGTGGTCTATGTGTAGTGACTTTCTCCTCTACAGATGAGAAAGATGTAGGCTGCACCCCATGCTTCTGGCCACCATGCACCTCCCACTGCACCATAGTCAGTGGCAAAGGCTTGACCATGCTGCCATGTACTAAGAAGACAGCCAAGTCTTCAGCACAAATTTGATCTTCCTATTAGAAGATGGGTTCAGCCTACTTCAATCACCTAAGCCAAACTCTGCAACCCAGAAAGGCTGACCTTGAGAATTGATATATGTCTACCCCCTCTTCAGGTGGAATAGTTTTTTTGTTCCCTTGGATGGAACTTATGACAAAATATAAATGAATTAAGCCAAAAGATGAATTGGGAGCTGCAAGAAAACTATTCACTTGATGTTTGATGTTCAACAAGTCATTTGGCCTTCGTTTGAAAAACACAGAGTACGAACTAAATAAATAATCTTTGAGATCTTAGCATACTACAATCTTCAGTTCTGAAATATTTTCAGAGGTAGCTAAGTCTATCCTAAAACATGGGCATTTTTCAGACTCTTATCCCTACGAAAATCCATGGTGACATTCCAGCTGTCCTTTCTTTTTGTTAGGATGCCTGATAACATTCCTAGGTGGAAAGTTATAACTCAGCTGAGTTGGTTTTATGGATAAAAAGACATCTACTTTTCTCTATTTTTTTAGTTCATTACAGCCTCCCTTATCCTTGTGACAGTCCTCTGTCTTATTAAAAGCATATTTATTTTTAAGACCAGTTAACTGATTAATTGCCTTTGGTTCCCACTATCTCCTCCTGGGTCTGGCTCTCATCAGGACCCTCCACTCTGGACAAGGACTTCTCTCCTGCTCAACTTTTCTCTGTGCTTCTAGGTCTCTGTGACCATTCTTTGAACTTTGGAATAACCATCATTCCCAAGGCAACTTTATTGAGACCTACTCATAGAGTTTCTAACAAGAAAGTAACTATATTTCACAAATAGTAACCATAAAGTATTTGCATACAGTATTTGCAGAATGTCCGTAAGAAAAGGACATGTAGAACAACTGAGAATTTATTCAGTGAGCATAGATGAGTAGAAAGTGTTGTGATCGCTATTGTCATAAAAATTAAATGCATAATGTTAAAGCTATAGAGATAAAAAAGACATAGAGTTAAGAAGGTATAAGTACATGATGATGTGTGGCATGTGTAAGATAGATAATGGGGAAATAGGATATGTTCTAAAATAGCATATAGGATGTTAAGAAGCCCACATTCTGGTTGCTAGATGTCCTTGGTAAGCCACTTAACATCTCTGGGCTTCTGGGACACAGAATATCTTTAAAAGCCCCATTGTGGCTAAGAGCCCTTCTTGCTCTCTGATGTCCATGCTGCAGCTTGCTGGCCTGACCATCCTAATATGCTCATTGCCTTGGTTTCTCTACAGTATTGCTTCCAAGACCTGGACCTTTGCTCTCTGGATGAGGGGATCGAGCTGCAAATCTCCCATCAGCACTTCAACAAGAGTTTCCGGCAGGTGGTGTCACTCATCGTGGCTGTAAAAAAGCTGAGGAAGGAACTGGTTCCTTGCCCATGGACTTTCCAGGATAATGACCTGAAAACCTTCTTTCCCTTCATCTTTGAAGAAGGTACTTAATCAAAGCTGAGTAGATGTTAGATATTTATTCAGGTACTTCTCAGTCTGTCACTCAACAACCATCCACCCTCCTTTTGAAGCCCTTTAAAGGTAGAAAGCCTAGTGGTAAAAAAATAAGGAAGCCAAAAAAACAAGTCAACCATCTCGTTGGCTAAAACTATTCTTAAAGATAACTACTTACATGTGCAATTCACTTATTTTTAGACTTTATTTAATCTCACCACTTTCTTGTTGGGCTAGAGTTATACAGTAAGTACCTCAATTGCAAGTCCATGGTGAGTAATAATAGTGGTGAAGCTTGCACGTGGTTCTCACAGTGCCAGATCCAGTGTTCTTGCCCACTCAACTCCAAACTTTCTCCCCACTAATGTGTGAATTCAACTTTGACTATACATATTCCAACGTCCTCCAAGAAACCCAACTCTCCCGCTTTATTTGTATCACTGGGCTTGCTCTTCTGATTTTCTGCCCTTATAACATGTGTGTTCCAAATTCCAGAACCCATCATCTATGACACGTGGGATGACAAGTATGAGTGTGATGCACCCGTCCTAACACGGAACTGCAGACTCCATGATGCACAACATAAACACTTTGTGTTGTCTGACCCATGTGAACTGAAAGCTCTTCATCTCAATGGAGATAATCTGAACCGACAAGGTAACTGGGCACAGTTTGATTTCCCTTCCTGGCCTCCAGACAGCTTGCTAATACTGTATGTTTTGAACAAAGAGGGCTGAGGATTTAGCTCAGTGGTCCCACTGCCTGCCCCACAAGCGCAAGGACCTGAGTTTGATCCCTGGCTAAAAAAAAAAAAAATGAACAAAGAAACCACTAAAGCAAATCATTAATAGAAATGAAAATAAACATAAATAAGAGGATATGAACATATCTTTTTGGCCCATTGTATTCTTTTGAATGTTTTGGTATGTTCACTTGTTAACAGAAGAATGACTGGGAGAATTAAGCTGCTCAAGCACTCCCAAGACCATTGTCCTCCAAGTCACATAGGGATGGTTTGGGGTCATTTGAAGGATATGCCCTAACAGCCTGTGGATTCTTTTTTCCTGTTGTTGAGGCTGAAAATGAAAACTGTGTAAAGATAATGGGTCCATCCCTACTCCCAACCCTAACACGCTTCCTGCCCAACACCACATGGTTTCTTGCAGAGAAATTTATTAACCATCAGGAACTATATCTCTCTGCTGTAACTGGTACATGTTTCAAATGTGATAAGACTACCATTAGCTGTAGGGCTGGCCCTGGCATTGTGCCACTGTGGCTGAGTAAGAGAGTTGCTCACAACAGCAACATGTTCTCCCCTAAAGCTGCCAACCTTGATGGGCAACATCCTTTGGATCAAATATTCCTACTCCTAGCCAGGCAAGGATAATACTATTTCTTTCAAACTGAGTACTGAGAGTGGCCCTGGGCCTCCAAATGAGACTGCTACAATCATGAAAGGTCAAAATAAGTGTCTCTTTTTTGGAACCACTTTTCCCAGCCACACCACTCCTCTCCCAGTTCTTTCCCATTTGCTGCCATATTGCTGAAACATCTCTGGTGCCTCATTTCTTTTGGAAACACAGCTTTTAACTCTTTCCTGGCCTCCTGCATTGATCAACCAACTAACTCAGCTATTATCCATAAAAAGCCATTTACCCTATCTGTGAGGCCAAACGGCATTCACTGTGATTTCTCATGCGGGATGCTAAAATTGTCTGAGTACTGTAGTGGAGTCCAGTGGTTCTGCTCACCTGACAATGCTGTGTCCCTGACCACAAGATTCCTCTTCTTTCTCCAGTGGTGTTCTCCATGAGCTTTGTACAAGGAGAAAGAAGAGATGACAAAATCCCTGTTGCCTTGGGCCTCAAGGGAAAGAATCTGTACCTGTCCTGTGTGATGAAAGATGATAAACCTGTCCTGCAGCTGGAGGTAAGTGAATACCAAGAAGGAGACCCTTCTCAGCCTCCGCTGAAGCAAACTCAGTCATCACTTACTTCCCCAACAACTACCTGGTGCTCCCCTCCTGCACTCCTGGAAAATCTGAGAGCAGGTCTGCTTTGCAGTTTTGCATAAATGTAAAATGGATTTAACATAATTTTGAAGTCCGTGCAAATTTCACTCCTACTACAGAAAATTTAAGTTCAATCCCGGGTAACAAAAAAAAAAAAAAGAAAATTTAATCATTTCACCACTGTAGTCATGTTCTGCCATTGTTCCACCCCAATAGAGCATGCAATGTTAAGGCTACAAGGATATACCTTTAGGGGTTCTCTTGTTTTATTGACAATTTAAGTAATTAATCAGTTAGAGGAACCTGTCATTAATCTCCACTCCACTTCCAAAATCCCATCACCATCACCTGCAGCTTTCCTAGCAAAACCTTCATTGTCATATTGATGTCATTCTAACTAGGATCATAGAAAAACTACAGCAAAAGTACCTGAAAATGAGGTACACCTAGAAGCTTTAGCCTAATTTTTACTTTTCTTTTAATTTGTACTTATATGCTGTTCCCCAATATTGGTCCTCAGACTCAGAAAAGACACAGGGCTCTTCAGTGACTATGTGGGGTCCCAAAGACAACATGGGAGGCCATTCCCTGGTCCCACAACCTTCCCATCAGTTTCCTCTCTAGCCAGCCCCTACATTATCTCTACTGTAATCTTTACTCCTTCCCTCATGAAAATTCTTATTTCTATTTTGCTGCAGAGTGTAGACCCTAAACAGTACCCAAAGAAGAAGATGGAAAAGCGATTCATCTTCAACAAGATAGAGAGCAAAAGCACAGTAGAATTTGAGTCTGCTCAGTTCCCCAACTGGTACATCAGTACCTCTCAAACAGAACACATGCCTGTCTTCCTGGGAAATAACCATGGTGGCCAGGACATAACTGACTTCCACTTGGAATTCGTGTCTTCCTAAGGAGCACCACACCCAGTGGGTCAACATCTGGTGAATGTAGCCTTGACCCTCAGGCCTGGAATAAGAGGGTTTGAGCACAACTGAAGGCTGGATTTGACTGTTACCCACTGACACCAGCTGTCTTTCTTAAGTGCATGCTAAGAAGTCCTCTTGCCACCAGCTGGGGCAAATGCTCTCTCCTCCTCCTCTCACCTCTCCTGCTTCCTCCAAGCAAGCCTAGTGGAAAGCCTGGTGCATTCTATTCAAAGTCTCCCTCTATTCTTCACTCCCAGCTCCTAATGAGCAACCACTTTCCTATTTATTTATTTATTTATTGGTTGGTTTAATTCAAGGGGGACAAGGGGCAGCAGTGCCTGTGAAAGAACGCTAGTCTTTAATATTTATGGAATGAATATAATTTTGACTGGTACTCTGTTTGCATCAAGTTTTCATTAAGACTGAAAATAGTAAGTTCAGATTATGTAAGTGGGAATATTGATGAATCAAAGAAGTATTATCACACTGTTCTGAATAGCTCTGAAATAAATTTCACTTAAAAACAAAGAATGTTTTGCCCCTGTTATTGACTTTTCTTGGATTTGACATAGAAAAGTAAAAATTAACGAGGTCATGAGAGATTTTGTTCCAGTATCAGGAATCAAACTCAGGACCTTGCACTTGCCAGATAGGTGTGACACCACTGAGCTACATCCCCAGCCCAACCACTGCAGTTCTTGTTGAAGGGGTAGCAGTCCCTCCTCACTGCTGAGTGCTGCACAGAACCTAGATACACACCTGGCTGCAAAAGCAGTCCCTTCACCCACCCTCTTCATTTCTAGTTTTCAGCAAAAGTGCACAAGATTCATCTGAAAAACTAGGATCAGCTGAAGCAGTATTAGGGAGTAAGGATCACTGGTAAAATGTAGTGGTTTTCCTGTCCATTTATTCCACAAACATCCATTAAGCAAATGTTATGTACCAGGGGCTAAAAGATAAGAAACATAAGAAGTTCACAGTTAGGAAGGAGGCCCCGGGAGGAAGTCTCTCTGGCCACCTGCTCGGGCCCACCCAGTGGGTCTGCGACCTCCCTGACTGCACGTCACCAGATCCAGTAAGGAAGGTAGCCAAGCGGGAGGCCTTGAAACACCCCCACGACCTGCTCCCCCGCCCCCCCCTTTCTCAAGCCTCCTGATTGGGCCAATCCTTGGACCCACTCTGCAGAGGCATAGGTAGTCATGAAGGGTATTTTTCTGAGCTCCCAACTTTGAACATCTTTAAAGAAAGGGCAGGAGAAATCTGTCATAGAACTGAGTGGAGTTCAACCCTGTGGGTTAGGAAACTTACTTTAGGCCTTGTGGACTGAGGTCAGTCTGTGTCACGGAGACCTGCCATTGGCTAGCTGAGATCAGGGGATTTGGTTCTGCACATGGCTGTACAAGTGGTATAATATGACAACAGAGACATAGTCTGAAAGAGGCCCTTCAAAGTCTTTTCTATTTTTTTAATTTTCTTTTCCTCATTCCACCCTACAATTTCTTTCTTTTTTCTGTCCTCTCTCTCCAACTCAGTCTCTTGCTCCATCATATTAACCCTCATCTCCCTTTTTCTGCCTGCTCCTTCCTAACTCAGACTTCTTTTACTATTTTTTCTTTTTTTCTGTATGTTCTTTTCTCCTGTCATTTTACCTCACTCATGACTCCATAGCTTCAAGGGAAGGTGAGCCCCTGTTGCTCTTAAGGGGATATATTCTTCTCCTTATTCCTGCATTCTGTTTATCCCCTTTGAAGTTACTAGTTTCATAAAGATAATATGGTCATTCTATGTACTCTGGCTTCACTTGAAACCTTCTCCGATTCTTTCACTTATATACTCCTCTCATCCTAACTCAGTCTAAGACCCCATCCTAAATGGTAAAGGTGCTATATTGAAAAGTGTGTTCACTGCAGGCATGTTTTGGGCTGTTTCTTGATATTAATTTAATTCACATGGTTTAAAGGTGATAGATTAATGACTACAACCACAGTAAGGGACCAAGAGAAATTGATCCAACAACTTCTAGATGATGCAAAGAAAAATAACATAAGACTGATAGGAATCCATGAAACAGCATGAGAAAACAAGAATGACTTTAAAAACTCTTGGCAGAATTAATTATAGAAAACTTCCCCAAAAGAAGGGAAGAACTAGACACACAGAAAAGTGAGGCATATAGAACTCCAATTAGCCATGATAAAAAAAAAATCTATACCTAGACATATAATAATCAAGATCCCAGAAATCCAACAGAAGAGCAAAATACTACAAGCAGTAAGAGAAAAGGAACAAATCACATGCAAAGGAAAGCCCATCAGAATCACAGAAGACTTTTCAACACAAACCCTCAGATCAAGGAGAGCCTGGAGTGAGGTATTTCAAGTCTTAAAAGAAAACAACCTCCAACCTAGACTGATGTATCCTGCAAAACTCTCTTTCAAAGTAGATGGGGAAATAAGATACTTCCATGACAAAGAACACCTAAGAAACTTCATGAACACTGAAGCAGCACTACAAGGAATTCTAAACAATATCCTAGAAAAAGACAATGAAGGTAACAACACAATGAGACCCAACAGAGCAAATCAAATAGGCAAGATAAGAAACTAAAAGGAGAAAGTGAAAAAACATGACAATAATAAGTTAGTACATATCAGTTATAACCATCAATATCAATGGCCTCAATTCACCAATCAAGAGAAATAGACCGGCAGAATGGATTAAGAAGAAAAATCAAATAAAATGTTGTACACAAGACACACCTAGTGCAAAAAGAAGCCCATAGACTGAAAGTGAAAGGATGGAAAACTTCTTCATGCAACAGGAGCCTAGAAAAAAGCAGGGGTAGCAATGTTATTCTCAGACAAAGTAAATTTCAAACCAAAACTGATTGAAAGAGACAAAGAAGACCACTACATCCTTGTAAAGGAAACAATTCAAGAGCAAGAGATGACAACCATAAACATATATGCACCAAATATAAATGTCCCCAACTATATAAAACAAATGTTAAGTAAAATGAAAAACCAAATAAACACTAATACAATTCTAGTGGGGGATTTAAATACCCCACTATCACAAATTGACAGATATCTAGGCAGAAAATCAACAACGAAATAATAGAACTGAACCAAGCTTTGGAACACATGGACTTAATAGATGTCTACAGAGTATTCCACTCCACAAAATCAGAATATACATTCTTTTAGGCTGCACATGGATCATTCTCCAAGATAGACCACATAATGGCTTACAGAACAGGTCCGAATAAATGCAAAAGAGTTGAAGTCATCCCCTGTATATTATCAGATCATAGTGCAATCAAGCTGGAGATCAATAGCATAAGAAACTATAGGAACTTCACAAGCACATGGAAACTGAATAACACTCTCCTAAACAATCAATGGATTACAGAAGAAATTAAAGAAGAAATTAGACCATTTTTACAAATAAGTGAAAATGCCATTACAACATACAGGAATCTATGGAACACAATGAAAGCAATTCTATGGGGAAAATTCATAACATTGAATGCCCACACTAGGAAAACAGAGCGGGCTCAAATAAACAACCAAATGATGACTCTTAGACACCTAGAAAAACAATAGCAAGAAAAACCCAAAGCTCGAACAAGAGAGGAAATTATAAAGATCAGAGCAGAAATCAATGCAATGGAAACTAAAAAAATGATACAAAAAATAAATGAAACAAAGAGCTGGTTTTTTGAAAGAATAAATAAAATCGACAAACCCTTAGCTAATCTTATC
>NW_022900921.1:50820466-50858163 GCF_012274545.1 Fukomys damarensis | reverse complement strand
AAGAAGATAAAAACATTTTAAACACCCCAATCACAATCAGTGAAATTGAAAATGTAATTAAAAACTTACCAACAAAGAAAAGCCCAGGCCCTGATGGATTCACTGCTGAATTTTACAAGACATTTAGAGAAGAACTACTACCATTACTCTTCAAACTTTTCAATGAAATTGAAAGGGAAGCTATACTTCCAAATTCATTCCTGGAAGCAAGTATCACTTTGATTCCCAAACCAGGGAAAGACACAACTAAAAAAGAGAACTACAGGCCAATCTCCTTAATGAATGTAGACACCAAAATCCTTAATAAGATACTAGTAAACAGAATACAGAGGATTATCAAGAAGATCATACATCCTGACCAAGTCGGATTTATTCTAGGAATGCAAGGATGGTTCAACATACGTAAGTCAATAAATGTAATACATTATATTAACAAATTCAAGGACAAAAACCATATGATCCTCTCAATAGATGCAGAAAAAGCATTTGATAAAATTCAACACCCATTCATGATAAAAACCCTGCAAAAAATTGGAATAGATGGTCCATACCTCAACTTAATAAAGGATATCTATGAAAAACCAACAGCCAACATCACATTAAATGGCCAAAAAACTCAAAACCTTCACCTTAAAATCAGGAACAAGACAAGGATGCCCACTATCACCACTCCTCTTTGACATAGTTCTGGAAACATTAGTCACAGCAATTAGACAAGAGAAAGAAATTAAAGCAATAAAGATAGGAAAGGAAGAAGTTAAACTGTCATTATTTGCTGATGATATGATACTGTACATTAAAGACCCAAAAAAACTCCACCAAAAGACTTCTAGACTTAATTGACAGATTCAGTAGAGTAGCTGGATACAAGGTGAACACCAAAAATCAATAGCCTTCTTGTACACAAATAACAGACTCACTGAGAGAGAATGAGAGAGAATAGGGAAACAATTCCTTTCACAATAGCATCCAAAAAAAATTAAGTACCTGAAAATCAATCTAACAAAAGAAGCAAAAGATCTCTATTTTGCTCTTCTGAAAACTATAGCATTCTGAAAAAAGAAATTGAAGAGGATATTAAAAAATGGAAAGATATCACCTGCTCCTGGGTAGGAAAAATCAACACAGTAAAAATGGCCATACTACCAAAACTGCTATACAGATTCAATACAATGCCAACTGAAATTCCAACAGTATATCTAACAGAACTAGAAAAAATATTCCAAAACTTCATTTGGAACCAGAAGAGACCTGGAATAGCAAAAGCCATCCTACTCAACAGAGAAATGGCAGTGGGTATAACTATTGAAACTATACTACAAAGCCACTGTGATAAAAACAGCATGTTACTGGCAAAGAAACAGACCTAAGGAACAATAGAATAGATTGGAACATACAGCAACAACTCCAGAGGTACTCAGCTACCTCATCCTTGACAAAGGAGCTAACCATGCTCACTGGAGGAAAGATAGCCTCTTCAATAAATGGTGTTGGAAAAACTGTATTTCAACCTGCCACAGATTAAAATTGGACACCTATATTTCACCATGCACTAAATTAAAATCCAAGGGGAATAAAGATCTAAGTATTAAAATAGAAACACTAAACTTGCTGTAAGGTAAGTTAGGCAGAACTCTGGAAGACATTGCCATAGGAAAAGACTTTATGAACAAATCCTCAGTAGCACAGGAACTAGCAAAAAGAATCAACAACTGGGATCTCATCTTATTAAAAAGCTTCTGTAGGGCCAGGGATATAGCTCAGCTGTTTGGTGGCCTGCCTTGCAAGCGCAAGGACCCAAGTTCAACCCCCGGTACCACAAAAAAAAAAAAGCTTCTGTACTGTAAAAGAAACCATCAGCAGAACTAAGAGACAATCTACAAGGTGGGAAAAAAATTTTACCAGCTGCTCCTTAGACAAAGGACTATTATCTAGAATATATAAAGAACTCAAAACAGTCAGCCCCCCACAAATATAAAGACCCAATTCAAAATGGGCATCTAAAATGAACAGACATTTCTCAGACAAAGAAGTAAAAGCAGCAAGTAAATATATGAAAAAATGCTCCACATCACTGGTCATTTGAGAGATGCAGATGAAAACAACACTGAGATTCAACCTCACCCCACAAAGAATGGCCTCTATCAAGAAATCAAACAACAACGAATGTTGGTGGGGTTGTGGGGAGAAAGGAACCCTTCTCCATTGTTGGTGGGAGTCCAAACTGGTGCAACCACTGTGGAAATCAATATGGAGACCCTCAAAGAGCTTGGACTGGAGGTTCCATTTGACCCAGCCATCCCTCTATTGGGTATCTTTCCAAAAGAACTAAAAGAATCATATCACAGTGATGTATGTGCACCCATGTTTATAGCAGCACAGTTTGTAATAGCTAAAACTTGGAAACAGCCCATTTGCCCCTCAGTTGGAAACTGGATAGAGAAGATGTGGTTTTTCTATAAAATGGAATACTGCTCAGCCATAAAGAATGAGAAAATAGATTCATTCATAGGAAAATGGATACATATTGAAGATATACTCCTAAGTGAAATAAATAAGTCACACATGTGTAAATACTGAGTAGTTTCTCTGGTGTGAATAAACTGCAATAATACATAAGATCCTAATAAGATTATTGACATTGTGAAATGGGAAGAAAGGGGCTAAAGGTGTAGGGAAGGTGGGATGTGTAGGGGGAAGTATAATAAGGGAAAAGAAAAAAATGTGTGGTAATGAAAAGAAGGAAATAAAGTGTTTGTAGATGGGGAGGGGAGGAGGGGGTAAAGGGAGGGCAGGGAAAAGGGGAAAAAATGAGAACCAAGACCTGTCATGTAAAGGTACAAGATCCCAACAATGAATGTAACTGTACTGTACCCCTAAAATGTACCAATAAACTCAATTAAAGCTGAAAAAAAAAGAAGTTCACAGTTAGGAAGGAGAGATATGTACAAGCAAAAAAAATTGTGATATGTCAAGCAGAAGCAAGATAAAGTATGAAAGGAGTTGCCAGTAAGGAGTCACAAGCTCTGGTAGGAGGGAGAAAGGTTCAAGAAGAGCAGCATACACATAATGAAATGCTATTCTGCTTTAAAGAAGGATAAAGTTGTATCATTTGCAGGAAAATAGAGGCACTTTGAGACTATAATGTTAAGTACAATAAATCACACACACAAGCTTAAATATCACATGGATTCTCTTATATGAGAAATCCAAAGTATTAAATAAAGAACAAAATAAAAGATAGTTAATAGGAAGAAGGGATATAGGTCTTTCTCAAAAGAGAAGGAAAGGGATCAAGAGATAAGAATAAGCAGAGGGAAAGGAAATGAGAAAAGGAATTAAGAGGTATACGTACAAGTACCAATCCCCCACAAAGCCTGTAAACGTTATGTACTACAAACATGTACTAATAAAGAAAATGATAGGAAATTTTTTTAATTTTAAAAAGTAGAGTAGTATAAATCAGACAAAGAAGGACAAGTGGAAGTTTCCCAGGTAGAAAAATAGAGAAAGGACACCCCAGGTAAAGGGACCAGTGTGAACACAGGCATGGAGGTACGAGAATGAACTATGCAAAAAGTAAATTCACGTTTGCAGAAGTCACTAGAGGCAACATCAAAACACAAAACAAACCAGGGAGGAAACAGTTGCAACTCCTATCCCAGGTAAATGGGTAACTTTCTGGTATAATGAGAGCCTCCTCAAAACAGAAAAATAGGAGCAAAAATCCAACAAAGCAGTAGGCAAAGGATATTAACCTACTGTTCACAGGAAAAGAACTACTGTTGGATTCTGGAGTGGGTAAATAATGCTCAATACTACTCATAACAAGATGGTCAAAGAGAAAGCACTTTGAGATAACTATGTTCTCTTATCTGATCAACAAAAATCAAAAAACTTAGCATACCCTGTTAGTGAAACAGTGGGAAAAATGAACACTACACTTAGGAAAATAAGTTGGTATGACTTCTATGTAGAAAATGTTGACAATAACTATGAAAATCACAAATGCACTTCCCTTTTGTCCCAGCAATTCCATTTGTGGGGACTTATCCTACAGATGAATATAACCCATGTGAAATGACATGTGATCAAAATTATTCATTGCACAACATCAGTAATAGCAAAAATTACAAATACTTAATGGGAGACTGGTGAAATGATGATGAGACATGGAATACTATGTAGCTATTTAAAAGAATGAGAAAGAACTCTGTAACAGTATGGAATTCTCTCTAAGATATGCTGATAACTAAAAACAGAACAAAGCACAACATTTAAGATGGGCTAACTTTTATGTAACACGGGTAGGGAGGAAGGCAACATAATCCATTGTGCTTGTATTTGATCTGAAAAACTAACACACACCAAAAAAATGAATAAAGTCACTGTGTAGAACTGGGAAATATATTAGGACACAGGTAGAAGCAAGATTTTTCTTCATATGCTTTTTATATTGTTTGATTTTTAAAATCATGTTGGTGTATTATCTACTGAGAGATAAAATAATAATTTAAAGGCTTTTGCAAAAAAATAAAATGCATATGACTCATTGGAGGAAAGCAGCTGTTGAAATGCGCCAATCCTCGTTAATGCACTCCCAATTCCTCTTTTCCTTGTCTCTTGCTCTCCAAGCTGAGCAGACAATGGCAGGGCCTATACTCCTAGGTTAAGAAAGGTGAAATAAAAGACAGGATGACTGTTAGGAGTGAACACCCAAGCAGCACCTGTCCTGCAATACTAAATAAAGCTGGGGGGAGGCAGGCAGCTGGTCTGCAAAGAAAGAGAGGTGGCCCTGTAACCCCAGCTGGGGAAATGGTTACCTTTCCATGGTTAAACGATACCATTCCGCTTCCCCTCTCTGGCCCAAACAGGATGAAAGACCAAGAAGAATGACAATTTGTAAAAGCATCTCACCCTGTGAGGAAGTCAGATTCCTAATTCTGTGAAGACAATTTTGGTACAGCCATTGTGCAGAGAAAATTGGCAGTTTAGTTTTTTTTTTTAAAGCACTATGACTCATCCATTCTACTCTTTTGTAACCCCCTAAAGAAACAAGCTGGGGGATGTTTATGGATGTATTGTTTATAAATGTTTAACAAGATGAGCTAGAAGCAACGTGTCAGTGGTAAGGAAAAGGTGAAACAAACCATGGTAAGTTAAATAGAAAGGAAGTGGTGCTGAAATGGAAAGATACCCAGGCAAATCATTGAGAAAAGAGGGTAAATTATATAGAAAGTAGAGAGCAATGACGTTTACATTTTAAAAACCATTGCACATGTTCTGTACATAACTCTGTGCTTCTAAGAGCCTGCAAAGGCAGACAGCTCTGGAAAGGTATTAACCAGACTGAAAATAGTGAGACTTCAGGTTAAGTAGGGTGGGGTGGGGAGGGGACATCATGAGGAACTGTAACTGTATTTATAATGTTTGATTTTTTAAAGGAAGAATATATTTGTGAATTATTTATTTATATTTATTTAATCCTTTGCATTAAAATGTTTAAAATGCTTGAATTTCTATTCCTGGATCTGAGCTACAGACTAAAATTGACCCTCCAAGGACTGCTATTCCTGGTCTGAAGCCAGTTTCCCTCCCTGATAACAACTCTCCATTCCTCTGCACTAGGTGTCCTTGGCCTAGAAGAGAAAAACAGTCTGCTTCTAAAATGGAACAGGTCAGATGATTTCAGGGGGAAGAGCCAGATCCTCCCAGAACTCAACTAAGCACACCAAATATAATCAGAGGAAGGAAAATTTTTGATGGACTAAAAAGTCAACTTGTATGTACTTCTGCAGGTAACGCATCACCACAGCTCCTACCAGATTTCAGTGAGGCCCTGAGTACCTGGAGAGTGGGACACAAGTACTTTGTAACCTTGATGTCTCAGAAGCTGTAACAGACACTAAGGACACGTACTGACTTGTCCTATAGGCTTGGGCTGCAGGAAGCAAGTACCTGGTAAAGGGAAGATAAAGGATCCAATGGTATGTGGGAGCATATTTGGTCTGAAGGACAGATGGGGGTGCTAGCTGCTCCAACATACAAGTCAGAGGAGTAAGTCAGTGTATCTTCTGCACAGATCTCCACCCACCCCATTCCTCTTCCACTACTATGATCTTGCTGAGCTACCCACAAACATCTGGTTCAACCAGGATGAGAGTGACCTAGGGACTTGGGGTGATGCCTGCTCAAAGATGTATGACTACAATTGGAACCTTAGCCTGGGTGCTAAATAGGGAGTGTGAAAGCAAGCCAAGGGATGAGATTTTCTCTCTGGGATGTACAGAAGCACTACTTTTCTTATTTGTATAATCACAACTACTTGCTTATGTAATGAAGGAAAGTCAAATCCCTGTCATAAAGCAGGTCATAAAAACCATGAAATTGTTTTATGCATATGGAGTAGGATCACTAGCAAAGCTGGGGCTATGGATGAAAGCTAAGGGTTGGCATGGAAGAATCAAGGAGTGTGCTATGATCCCTTGGCTGCTCTCTCAAATTCAGAATCTCATCAACTATGAGAATATTGCAACTTTTAGCAAATGGGGCAGCAAGAGATAAAAGGGTCCAAGTAAGGCCTGAGCAAATAGGGCCCTCTAGGGACTGAGACAAGAGTTATGACTGGTTGGCAGCCACTCCCAGTCCATGAGCCCCTCACTGGCTGTCTGAAAGAACCAGTACTCTCTCTACTCCTGTCACAGTAATCCTCCAGCCGCACTCTAACTGCATCATCCCTCAGAGATTTAAAAAAAAAAAAAAAGTCAAGAAATCCTCCATCCACCTGCTGATTGGAACCCAAGGATCAGGCAGTGGAGGCCAATGGGTCCCAGCCATCACTGATCATCTTGCTGTGCAAGATATAGAGAAGCAAGTGACCAGTAAGGGACCATGTACAGTAGTTTGTGTGTAGCTACTAGATTTGGATGAGATTTTACAGCAGGCAGGTATCTGGCCTCCAGACACACAGAGGAGCATTTGCACATGCTAGTCAGGCTCCATAAAAACAAAATGTATCGTACTCTAAGCATTACCAGCATGGAATGACTGAAAGAGCAGTCAAGCACGAAACAAACAGGACATTGCTCAGTAGCCTGAGAAGCCCATAAGGCTTGGCTTCAGACCTCTGCCAGTTTTGTGGATGCAACCCTTGTCTCCCCAGTGTCTCAAATTTAGTACTACCCACTAGGGGATCCCCATATGGCCACAAGTCCAGTATCCTCCCCAAAAGGCTTTTCCAGCGGCCCCTGATCCTTGCAGATCTTTAGTCTTCCAAAATTTCAAAGAATGTTTTAAAAACTGTGAGCCCTCCTACCTCATTCTAATCCTTTTATTTATTTTTACATTAATACCTAAATTTTTTCATCAACATTTTAAAGAGTTGGTGACAAATGTTATCATTACTGGATTGTTATAAATCCAGATGGCCATCCATAGCCTCAGGTTCTACATCTGAGGAGTCAAGCAACTATAGCTGAAAAATGTTTGAAAAACTAATATTGGAACTGTTCTACATATGTACAGACTATTTTGATTATGCTGTTGCTGTAAACAATGCAGTATAACAGCTCTTTATGTAATATTTACATTGTATTAAATATTAAAAGTAATTTAGAGATTATTTCAACTACACAGGAGGATTGCATAGGTTATTTGTAAATTTTACACCATTTTACATAAAGGATTTGAGACTTCATGGATTTTAGTATTCTCAAGGGGTCCTGGAACCAATTCCCTGAAGATACAATGGAGAAAGTGTATTGATATTTTAAAATAAAACTGCTATATTACCTTTATAACTGTAGCCAGGAAAAATCTCAATACTCTAGTGATTATTTCCTATTGTCATCTACCTAAAAATTATATAAATTCTTCTTCAGTAGTCAAAAAATTTACTTTTCCCTGGCTGATAATTTATACTCATTTCCTTCATAAATTTTATATTAATGTCATATATATTATGATGAAAAGCACTGTAATGATCATCCTTTGCAACAACAAAAACCTGTACTCAATTTATTATATATTTATGTAAGCACAGAATACTAATTTAAAATTTTCTTCCAGGTTGAATTATTTTTAAAATTATTGTTAGTACAAATTGATCAGAATAATCTAAATATATTACAAATGTTGATTTTACTAGCAATGTACCTTAATGAAATTGTTTTGCTTTGTTTTGTTTTCTCTCATTGAGTTTATCGGTACATTTTAGGTATACACTACAGTTACATTCATCATTGGGATCCTGTACCTTTACATGATAGGTCTGGGTTCTCATTTTTTCCCCTTGTCCCTGCCCTCCCTTCACCCACTCCTCCCCGCTCCATTTACAAACATTTAATTTCCATTTTTTCATTTTCTCATATTTTTTATTTTCCCTTATTCCCTTTCACCTACCCTTCCCACTTTCCCTACGCCTTTAGCCCTTTTCTTCCTATTTCACATTGTCAATTATCTCATTAGGATCTTATGTACTATTATAGTTTTTCACACCAGAGAAACTACTCAGTATTTACACATGTGTGACTTATTTATTTCACTTAGAGGTATATCCTCAATATGTATCCATTTTCCTATGAATGAATCTAATTTCTCATTCTTTATGGCTGAGTAGTATTCCATTTGAAATCGTTTTTTTAATTATTTGTATATTATTCCTAATTGCAACATGAGTTCAACATTGATCTTATTCTTATTTTGTTTTTTTAAAATATAAGTGCTGAGAAAATCTGTACATGTGATACAATAAATAAATAGGTATGAAAGGAATTTTATTTTAACAGTGTCATTCAATTCTTTGAAATTATTTTTTACTTACTTGCCAAAAGTAACATTATCATTTATCACCAAAAATTACTTTTAGTGATTTCTTAACAACCTATTCAGATCTTATTTCAGTTCTCTTAAAAGTAAGGAAATGGAAACCACTAGAGTTTCAGAAGTTACTTAGAGTTCTTTGCTAGGCTCTGAACACTTAGATATTCCCTTTGTTTTGTGTTCCTGGGGTTCTGATACCCCAGGTCAGTGTAACTTTCTCAAACTAGAGATAGAAGCCTGATGTTCTGATCTTTTGAACAGTTACAGAAAGGCAAGTAGGCAATGGGAAACAAAGATCATTCTGGTCCTCTTTTCACTATCATGGGTCTATTGCCTGTCTGCCCTAGGGCAGTGTTGTTGGATTGGATGAGTGCCAAGAGTGATCACAGCAGATGTCAGGGCTGTGACTGTAGTCACACCAACTCTGGTGGAAGAGGGCTGAAGTGGACAGCTTGGGTGCATCTTATCTGTGATCTCATTTCCTCCCCTGTAACAATGCATGGGTGGGTCAAGTTGTGGTCATCAGCTCTAGTATTATGTGATTTATGTCCTTGGAAGTGATAAAAATAAATAAATAATTGAACAAGAGAACAGGATACAAAAAACTGGGTTGGTACAAAGAGTGGTACTGTTTCCAAAAATATGACCAGAGAAGGACCTTCAGAGAAGGTGGCTTAAGCAGAGACCCGAGTATAGAGAAAGTGTCCATTATTCAGAGACCTAGGGAAATAGCATGACTAGTAGAGGAAATCTTGAGCATAAAGGCCCCAAGGTTGGAAGGGAGCTTGGCACAAGTGAGACACAGCAGGAAAGCCAATGGGGTTGAAGCAGAGTAATCACAGGGGTAAGGGTATGGCAGTGATGAGTGAGGACAGGAATGGGCCAGGTATAAGGAGTTGGTCTTGGAAGGTTACCCAAAGCCGTCTGATGCATCATGCACAGATACAGATGCAGACAGGTGAGTGGTGCCTGGAATAGAAATACAAGGCAACTCCTTCATGAATGCTCCTGCTTCCTGAATGAGCTAGTTCAGGTAGCATTGACTACAAAGTCCTCACGGTCACTATCTCGACACACTGCCTCTCTTCTGCTCCACAGTTTGCCCAGCTCTGCCTGTCAGGCCAAACAGGTTCTGCTACCTAGATCACCCATATGTTTCTATTGAAGTCATCCATTGCGAATCCCCAAATATGACTGTATTTTACTTTCAGCTTCTTTAAAGTCCTACTACCTTCTTCTAGAAGAATCTGATCTCACTTTCTCATTACATGGTGGCTATGGGCAGTAGCCATACCCTCTCCAGGGAGAGGGGCAGGGGACAGAGAGCATAAGAAAACTGAGATTTTAAAGCATCTATTGATCTATATAATAAATAAAGTTGTAGTCATCAGCAATTTTTTCTAAAAATCTGACACTAAAGAAAGCAGTTGAGTTCAACAAAGCAATGAAAGATATTAACTTCAATACAGATGGGTGTGGAGGATATCCCATTGATTACTCCCAAAGCAGGCTATAAGCAGTATAGGCTATGAAGAGTTAACCCCATGACTGGCTTATTTTAAGAAGTGAGTGACCAAAGCATATGAGAAACACACAGCTAAGGTCAGAGTGACTCTTACTTAAATTCCATTCCCAGCCTAACACAAGCATACTTTGTCTTTTCTTTTACAAGCCTTGCCTGCATCAGCAACATATCCTAGCAACCACACATTGTCTCCCCATCCTAATTTAACAATGATTGTGTTACCAATAAATATTTTTGCTAGCCAGGGTCTTTGCTTACTGAAGCCTTTGCTTGCTCAAGCAGTGGTCATCCCAGTTCCCCATCTCTGTCTCTAAGTCTCTAAGCCATGTATTGTAGCATCAAGCAGGAGATCAAGATCTGCTGCAGGGGTATCCAGTAGATAGGAGGCCAAAATTTTTATCTTCCTTAACTACTGCAAAAAGATGACAGCAGAAAGATAAAAATTATGTAAGGACAACATTGAAAGATGTGTGTGGAACTTAATTATGAAACCATCTTGCAGTTTCACTGTCTGGTCTTAGAACCCCTCATTGATGGGCTCCTGACCCAATTCTAAGAATTCCCTCATGGTATTACCTTGTGGTTTAAGTAGACCACAGATCCTCTCAGATCTTCTAACCAATAGCCCCAGGTCATGCTCCTAAATCTTTGGCCCAGAAACTATCTTTGATGATCAATCTGACATCTGCACCCCTTGGTTAAATGGCTTTACAACACTAGGAAAGTAATTTAAAAATAAAAAGCACAGAGCTGATGGCATGCATGAGACCCATAACACCATTACTTGTGTGTTAAGTTTAGAAATAAGTTTTGGTATCTGATAAAGTTTGAATGTCCTACAGACTTTGTGTGTTGGAAGTTCGGTGCAACTGATGTGAGAGAGGTGGGACTCAGGGGAGGTGTTTTGGTCATTGAAGGTGCTCTCCTTGGAAGAATAGATGCAGCTCTCGTGGGACCCTAACTGTTCTCAACAGATGATTGTTACACCCCAGGTGTAACATGTGCCAGGTGTGGTGACACATGTCTGTAATCCCAGCACTTGGGAGGCAAAGACAAGAGGATCACTACAAGTTCAAAGCCAGCCTGAGCTTCATAGTGAGTTCAAGGCCAACATGGACTACATTGTGAGATCTTGTCTTAAAAAATAAAAACAGAGAGAGAAAGAGAGGTTACAAAAGAGGGAGACTGATCTCTGGGTATTCTTAGGCTTCCAGTCTCATGCGCACACATGCATTCTCACCACTGTGTGGCCATCTACTTGACGTCCTCACCACAGAGGAACTGATGCATCATGCCCTTGAACCAAAATAAAACTGAATAAACCTCTTTTCTTTGTACATAACCTAGTCTCAGGTATTTTCCCATAGCAATTTAAAACAGACTAAGACAGGATCTTAAGGCTATCTTTGTTATTTAAGCTCTCTGAATTAATTTTGTACCTTAAAAAATCTAAAATATTAAAGTTTAATATTTCAATTTGAAATGTGTGGTTGATATTATCTAATTTTAATTTAAGGGTATAAGACAATGTGATTAGACTTTTAGAGCCTGATTTAACACACTTTTTATTTGCTTTTTTATGGTGGGGGAATTATAAGAATTGCTTAGGTGTCAGAAAGTTATTACTTGTTAGATTTTTAAGTCATTCTTGGCAGGCATGTGAAGTGTTTGAAAGAATAGATATATTAAATTGTAGTCTAAATATTTAAGGGAATTCAAATATTCAAAATAAGAGAGTTAAAGTATTTAGGGGGATTTAATACATTAAGCAATGATACAACTGAATATTAACCTTAAAAGAAATGCTTTCTCTTTTTGTTATGCAAAAAAGTCCTTGTGAACTGAAGAAAAAGATTCATAAGATGAACTTAAAGTGTTAAGACAATTTATAAATAAATAATTTAATCACATGCATTTAGGCGTAAGTAGTTGTAAATGCCCTTTCTATGCACACAAACTCCTCTTGAACCTTAAAAAAAATTGCAAATCAACTAACACCACAGGAAGTCAGCCTTCTTTGTAGTTCTCAATGGTCTTCACAGAGCTAAGCCTACCTTGCCACTCCGAGCACCCCAACAGGCAGTGACTACCTCATCTCTTTGATCCCTGTGAGCTCCTGATAATGGCAGCTGCACTTCTCAGGCTCAGCACTGAGTCCCAATTGGAAAAAGCATCCATCCACCCACCCACCAGCCACACACCCACCACACATATACATGCAAATATTTGCCAACAAAAATAAGACAATTTTTAACTAATTCAAATTCTGGGCTTGTTTCCATGAACCTCATGAAAATTGTACATAGTGACATTTCTTCTCTCACCCCACATCTTTCTACCTTTTCTTTTCCACATTATTATAGTCTCTACCCCATATCCCAGACCTTTAGTTCTTTTATAGATTTGGTGTCACAAAAGTGTAAACCACTACACATCAGGTAGAACTGTTCTTGGGGCAGAGATAAGAAGAAGAAGGTAAAGTCTTATGTTAAGAAAAATTATTGAAAATGTAAAATATGAAAAAAAAGTAAAAGAAAATATGTGCTTTGCATTGTCTAAACGATCCACCAAAATGTACCTGGTGCCCTAGATCAGAGCACCATAGAACTTTTTCCTATAAAGGGTCAGACAAAACTACATCTTTAATCAGCTGTTTCAGATATCTGTGACATATATTATTTATGCACACATACATATGTATATACTGTCAGCCTATAATGAAATACATTTTTATATAATGTATATATTGTATGTTGTAATTATAATTTTAATGTCTTGAGTGTTATGTTTTGACACTTCTATATCAATATTTTTTTCTCCTGTCTTTTTGGAACCTAAATCACTTGGGTGTATATGGGCCAGGGTGTCTGCTTCCCAGTCCCCAGATTTTGGAATCTTTGCAGCTCTTCCTCCAACCTTGATCCTTCCCAAGTGCCATAGAGTTAAAATATAATCTGGTGCAGGACTGTGCTGGACAGAAAAGGAAATGCAGGAAGCAGAACCTGCTGGGACAATACCAAACCCCACCTGTCATGACTCTCCCAGCCCAGGAGGTCTGTGAAGACAGGGAGGGACAGCTGCCTCCACCTCCTGTCTGCTTCCCAAACTCTGAGTCATGCTGAATGCAATACACCATTTGGCAATAGGCATCTGAAGTACTCAAGGTGTCTATCTCTCCTTTGGCCCCAAATTCTACCTTTGAGAAGTAATATAAGAAAATTCTAAGAAGAAACAATTGGAAGTATGCAACAAATTTTATTCATTTTATGAATCTTTACTAGAGCATTATTCAAAATTCAGCAGTAAAAAACTGAAACAAACTTGAGCTGAATTAAATAATTTTTGGTATCACCACATGATAGAGAATTTTGCAGCTATTTAAAAATAACATTGCATGAAAATATTTTATGCCATGGATAAATATTCATTTTACAGAGTTAGATTAAAGTAAAAGCAAGATACAAAATATTAATTTGATTCCAATTTTGATGATTACATACCTGTATATAAAAATATTATCCATGTTACATGTGGATGTCATGTATACATATAACATGTTTTATAGATGTTATGTATTTATGCCCACACACACATATGTATATACTCTAAATTCTCCATATTTGTGGGTTCCACATCTCTGGCCTTAATCAAGTTAGATCAAAAATGTGTGGAAAAATGCATCTGTATTAAATATATACAGACTTTTTTTCTTGTCATTACTCCCCAACAATACAGTACAATAACTATTCACATAGCATTTACATTGTTTTGGGTATGGTAAATAATCTAAAGGTAATTCAAAGTCTAAGGACAATGTGTGCAAGTTACTTGCAAATACTATACTATACTAAGTCTAAGAGACTTGAACATCCACAGATTTTGGAGTCTGTGAGTGGTCCTGGAACCAAGCCTCTGTGGATACCAAGAGAAGGCTATATACACCTTCTATAGAGATCAGAAGAGCTCAGACTGATAGTGGTAAACTCTATAACAGGAGAGCCCTGTGATCTGCTCAGCCTGGGGAGCTGGTTCCCCTTCCTCAGGAGAGGCAGGTTAGGATGGGAAAGTAAGGTAGTCCTTTGTGAGTGTCTGTGTTGGTGGAAGACAAACAACAGCAAACAGTGGAAGGCCCTTCCCACTCATTCCACAAGCTTCAGGATTCTCAGAGCTCAAGAAATCCCCCTGCAGAAAAGAGGAAGTAGGAACATGCATGGACTTGACCCTGAGCTCATAAGCTGTACCATGACACAAGAAATTCCTAAACTAATGACAGAGACCCTGGAGGAAGTAAGAGGCCCAACACCAGCAGGTCCAGGCAAGAGCCCACATACCAGAGATGTTCATCTCTCCAGAAGATGAAGTCTAGGGACATTTGGACCTGATATTAAGGATCCTGAGAGACTTACAACCCCAATCTCCCAGCTACAAAAAAGAAATAAACATAAACTCTAGCTTGGGAATTGTGAGGGAGCCAACCCCTGGGAGGGCAACTCAAGAAGGTTCTCATAAAATTCATGAATTCAAGTAAATATTTATTGAGAGCATACTCGATGCTAGTTGCTCAAGTAAGAGTGAAGCAAAATTTCCATACTTAATGCACATTTTATCAAGAGAGCGAAATATGTAAAGTAGCTAAGAACAGGAGTTTAGTGGAATGAGTTAATATTGCCCTAGCAAAATAACCAGTATTTGGTTATAAGAGATTACATCACACAAGATTTTGACATTTGAACTAGATGTTGGAATTGATGCAGGATTTTTTCCCCCCTAGAAATTAGAGGGAAGGAAGAGCATTCTTATATGTGCAAAGTCACTGAGTTATAGCTTGGTATAATGAAAAAGAAGAGAAAATAGTAAGACTAGAGGATGGAGGTATATGGGAAAGATGTGTAAATAAGAAGGCTAGAAATGGTAGGCTGAGACCATAATATGAAGGAGTTTGGACTCAATTTAATAAGCAGAAAGTATGTGATAGAAGTTTTTAAGTCAAACAGGTAGGATATGGTATGGTAGGTATGATAGGATTTGTTTAGTAGAAGTAAGAATTGAATTAAATTAGCATTTATTGTATTCTGCTGTTGTTATAGTACCAGTAGTGACTTTGACCTGGGTAATGAATACTACAAACTAAGAATTTCAAGGAACTAGGAGCATTTTTTTTCTAATCTTCCTTGCCTTAAGATTATCTGTTTCAACAGGTGATGTTAGAAGTGGCCTTTAGTTCTTTTAACTCAGGAATTAAAAAACAGTGAAGTCACAATCATTATAGATCAACCAGGAATGCACAATACTGAGGGATACACTCAGGAAATGTTGAATGAATGAAGTGTTAACTTTAAGGGGAGGACCCTGATATAAGCTTCATCAAGCCTTCTTAAACTATCCATGTACTCCTGGATACCTCCGTATTACAGAATAGCAGAACCTTGACTGATGTTGGCTTCTAGAAGTTATTACCAGTTGTGCAAGTTCTTTCAGGGGAGTAAAGTTTGAATTCTTCCATGGAAGATTTCTTCCCTTGATCTTTCCCCTTCATAGGTCTCTTCTCCATTTTTTTTTTTTTTACTTCACATCTTTCTTCATCTCTTTCCCCTCCAAACGTTTTGACGTTTCATCTCCTCCTGTTATATAAATAGAAAATAAGAGAACTAGCTACAAGTTAATTCCAAAAGATTTCAAATAAATAGGCAGAAGCCTCTCCATTTCCCGTCTAATCCAACAGACAGATGTGCCACCCATCAGTGCAGAGAGCATTGTCCCCACCCACCAAGAGGAAAAGTGTCAGAGTAATGGAGAGTACAATTTCTTTCAACTTGTCTACAGATCCACAGCAACCAGCCAATCCTGCTGACTCAAGGGTTTCCATACCTCAGTGTGTCAGTGTCAGTCAGCAGAAAAAGTGACATTTAATGGAAAGCAAAACAAATCAGGTCTTGATTTAAAATTTTAACATGTTTAGATAGCTTATTTAAATTCTAAAATTGTTTTTAAACACTATTATTTGTATATAAATGTGAAATATAGTTTTTACTACTATCACTAAATTGAGTGATACAGATTTCATCTATTTTGTTACCCTATTTTTAAGGGAATTTTATGTTTTATTTAACCTTGTTGAATTGTATAAGGAGAGAAGTTTTTTTCTTTTTTCTTTTTTTTTTTTTTTTTTTTTTGGTACTGGGGATTGAACTTGGGTTCTTGCACTTGCAAGGCAGGTGGCAGAAATGCTGAATTAAATCCCCGGCCCAAAGAGAGAATTTTAAAATTGCATTCTTTGTTTTCTATTAGCTGTATTCATACTTTGGTTGCTTCAGACTTTTTATATATATTGTTCTTGAGAATTAGGAAAGAATTTCATGTGTTTTATATTTTTTTAACTGTCTTTTTTTTTTTTTTTTTTTTTTTTTTTAACTGTCTTTTTTTTTTTTTTTAACTGTCTTTTTTTTTTTTTTTGGTACCAGGGATCGAACTTGGGTCCTTGTGCTTGTGAGGCAGGCAGCAGAACCACTGAGCTAAATCCCCAGCCCTTCATGTGTTTTAAATGTGTCACTTCTATTCTTTACAGAACTTTGTAGTGCCAAAACTTCCTAAAAGGTAAAAAAATAGAATAAAACAACATGATGATACAAAAAATTTTTTTACATATTTGTATATTTAACATAATCAAACATGAATGAAAAGTTGCTTTTGCCTGTATTTTCAGGTCTATTTTAAATTAATACATCTTTTTTACAAGAAAAAAAAAAGAAGGTTTTCATAGAAATGGTAGAAACGTAAGTTAGGGCCAGAAAAATGTGAAGAATTTCTGCCAATAGGCATATGATAGGTCAGAAAGCAAAGATAAACAGGAGCAAGTTCAGGGGGTAAAGTCAGATGTGGAGGAAAAAACTGGTGTTTAGAAAATCAGACTGCCACACTTCAGAAGTTGGATTGAATAAAGCCAATTGATCACCACCAATCCTCTTGTGACATCAAACAGCAGTTGTTTGTCGAATATCTATGTCCAGTACACCATTCTCTCCCCTTAGGAAGAAAAGGGAAATGGGAACACAAAACTTAGTGAAGTTTAAACCAGATACAGTTCCTTTTTTCCTATTAATGGCACGGCAGCTTGTCCCAAACACATTGTGATGTGGCCGTAAAACAAGAGCAAAAGGTCATACCCAAAAGTGCTAACTTGGCCTCCCTCTGGCTAAGATGCCTGTTTTCAACCATTGCAGTCTATACCAGAGGTGATGCACACCAGCATCGGTACTTACTCGCTCCCCATGTTAGAAGTTAACCATGAGGCATAGTGCTAAGAACCCTACCCTGGGAATCACAGCTGCTATACAAACCTGCTGACTACCTGTGACTGTCCACTTAACTTCTCCCTCTGTTTTCTGTGAAGTAGATGGCATCTGAGGTCCTTCCCATTTATAAACCTTGATGATACTCTTGCCCTGTTTTGTTCTAATTTGCTATTTTATAAAAGCTCTGAACATTCATCTTTGCTGATTTCCTCTTATCTCTACCTCCTCTAGCTGTTTCCTGAGAGGAAACCAGCACTGACCTTCTTTACTCCTACTTGCACTTTTCTTTTCTTTTCTCTTCCTTTCAGACAAAGTCTCACTATATTGCCCAGGTTGGACTTGAACTTGTGATCCTCATGCTTCAGCCTCCCTGGCAGCTAGAATTACAAGTGTGTATCATCACAGCCCACTTCACTCCTCTCTTTAAAAAGCAATTTATCTCCTTGGTTATTTAGGTATGAGAAGTATCTCAAATGACAGACCCAGAATGGCCTGGGTACAACACAGAAATCAATCAAAGTAGACAGTTATAATGATGGAAATAACCAACAATGTAAATTGTTTTTAGTGCACAAGAAAAAAATATTGTCCCATAAGGCAAAGAAATCAAAATCCCCTGTAACACTCCTACATCATTAAACAGCTGCATTCAGATAGCACTTGCTATTATTTTCACATACTTCACATTTTAGCCTTCAGTATAATTCACAGGAACCAGTTTAATTTTCAGTACAGCACCTGAAGTAGTGCCTGGTATAAGAGCTTAAAATGTTCAATGAGTGAATGACCCTATTTTTAGATTAAAAATTGAGGCTAAGAAAATGTTAACAATATAACTTCTTCATATTTAGCCATCTCCCCTTTACTCCACCAAATGTAATCATCCTCAGTACCTTGAACTTCGCCCTCTTTTCTTTTTGGACTGACTCTTCAGATCCTAGCTCTGACTCACTGTGTCCACTCTCCTGGGTAAGATGTCTATGTTTTCAAGCAGAATGTGTGGCAATAATATAAGTTTTCCATCCCTCATCCCCACCCCCTCAAAAAAAATGCCTCACTATAACAAAAACATCTCAGGCTAGTAGAGGAATTTTGTTCCAAAAAGATGGTGGGAAGGTTCTAATATTGGACTTTGCACCACAGCTATTCAAATAACATGTGAGACTCAGTACAAAACTCTCCAGGTCTCAAAAGCTGTCTTCTAACCACTGACCCTCCCCATACACAAAGTGAGCTTCAGTATGTCTACCCCAAAGAGGGGCAGGACTCCCCAAAACCCTTTACATCCTTTACCCATACTTGAAAATCACTGCTTCTTATTGTGACAATGGCAGGAACTCAAGTGTGAAATATTCCCACTCACTGCCCTTTCCCAGTGATGAAATCAGGCACATCTGCCTCTGCTGTCCAGAGGAAGATTAAGACAGATGGTCCTCCAGGCATACAGTCGGTGGAGGCTCATATCTGAAAATGAATTCTTTCACCCATGGCTCTTTTTTTCTTTTTCCTGTACATAGTAATACTTCAAAACTGAGTTGGCAAGTGAGAGCCTGGGACACGTGCTGGGAAATTCTGGTCCCTGCTGCTGCTACTGCTCCTGAGTAATCCATCTGAATTTACGTTGTCTCTCACATAACTCTGCCTCTGCTTCCTTGGGAATTCCCCATCACAGAAAGTTTATAATATCTTATCTTGCTATTTATAAGGCTGACATGGAATATTTGTAGAACTTCCTTTTGCAAGAGGAAGTGGTGACCTTTAAACATTCATCGAAAGAAGAGGAAGTAGATGCTACAACAAGATTCCCTTCATTTGTGCCATCCTGCAAAGCTAAGAATTTCTCATATTTTGGGTGACCTCAAGAAAGTCCCTGAGAGTGATTCTGTGTGTGTCTGAGGACACAGCTCCATCTCCTCTTCTCCTTTTTACCTGGCCACCAAAAAGGTCCTCCTTTGACTTCAACTGCTCTCTATGAGTAGAAGTAGTCCATTCCCTGGAACTCAGCAGTTCATTACTGACTGTCTTGACTCCATTCCTTTGACTCCCCCCCTCTCTCTTCCCTGCTAGCAAGGCCCATCTCTAACTGATACCAGAGATAACTCCACTGACTTCATATTATCTTGAACTGAGCTGCAACATCCTTTTATCTGAACAAGGCATCTCCTTTACCCATGAGCTGGCACACTCTCCTCCAGGGAAGTTTCCCAAGGCAGTGGCTACAGTTGCAAGAAAAGCAGGGAGCAAGGGTGGCACTTACTTGGTACTGAACAGCAACGTTAAACAATATATTGGGCAATCAGAACTTAGTGAAGTGTAAACCAGGTACAGTTTCTTTTTTTCCTAATAATGGCCTTTTACTGTGCACACTTGGATTTTTTTGACATGTTAGACCAATATAGGATTTTCTGGTAAATAATGTTAATATATGAACAGACTCAGATTTCATCATACAGCAGATATACACTCTTGTAAATAAGTCTCTTCCTTTCCCCAAATTCCATTAAAATAACATTAAAGGGATTTTTCTAAAACCCACAAGGATGCACAGGGCAGAAAAGAAGATAGCAACAAGGGAAGGAAGAGAAATTAATTCTTTTGATCAGTTAAGCAACTCCCTGGCATTCACTGTACTGAATTCACTTTCATATCAGTAATTACAAATCTTCCAGTCTCACACTAGAGTAGAAGAAAAATGAAAGAAAGAATAAAATGGACATAATCAAAGTATATTAAAGAGGGCCACCCAGACACCATCAGTGTGTGCAGACCCCGCCAGAGGCCTGCCCAGACACGAGCAATGTGGATGTATGGGCCACAGCCAGGAACCAGTCTAGATTCAAGCAGTTTCAGTCAGCAGGCCCCAGCCAAAGGCCCAATGGGAAATCAGCTGTGCAGGCATGCAGGTCCCAGACAGAGGCCCACCCAGATACCATCTCAATTGGCACAGTAGTGAGCAGCAAAGAGAAGGCCTCTCTGAGTCTTTTTGAGAATTGAAGCCCACTGGGAGAGCAAAGAGTCACCCCAATAAAGGCACAGTAGACTGCACTAGTCAAAATGAAAAGACACCAAAGTAAGTCCCAAAACCAGACTTCCAGGCCACTAAAGACAACTCTAAGAAGCAACAAGATGGAACAATCTAACACTCAACCAGCTGGTCTCCCTGAACTAGGAATGAAAGAGGGTCTGGAAAAAAATAAAATCAGAAATAATTTCTCAGGCTGGGGATTTAGCTCGGTGGTTCCACCACTTGCCTCGCAAACACAAGGTTCCAAGTTCAATCTGCAGTATCAAAAAATAAATAAATAACAACAAAAAAAGAAATAATTTCTCAGAAAACAACAGAGATTGTATCCACAGGGAAAGACATGATTAACAACTCTTGAGCAGACACAGATTTTTTTTTAAAAAAAAGAAGAGCTGAGGAACACGATGAAATCCCAGCATAGGAAGGAAATAGAATCCATAAAACAGATGAAAATAAATATCCAGATTAAAAACTCCACTGAAAGTTTACACAGAATAATGAGCCAATGTGAAGACAGAATATCAAATACAGAACACAAGATTGAGATTAGTGACCCGGAAAAGATAAGATTTCTTAAAATGGCAAGGGGCCATGATAAATCAATCCAGCAGCTGCTAGATAATGAAAATAAGAATACCATAAGACTGACTGGAATCAATGAAGAAATAGGAGATATTGCAAATGACATTTTTTAAAAAACTGTTCACAGAAGTAATGGCAGAAATTTTTCCAAGATAGAGAAAAGAATTTTACATACAGATAGGTGAGGCATATAGGACTTCAATTAGCAGGGATTAAAAAAAAATCTACACTTAGGCATGTAATAGTTAAGATTCCAGAAACCCAATAGAAGAACAAAATAATACAAGCATTTAGAGGAAAGAAACAAATCCCACACAAAGGAAAACCCATCAGAATCACAGTAGAAGTCTCAATACAAACCCTCAAGTCAAGAAGAACTGGGAGTGAAGTATTTCAAGCCCTAAAAAAAGCACCTATAACTCAGATTGAAATACCCTGCAAAGCTATCTTTCAAAACTCATGAAGAAATAAGATACATTCATAACAAAGAACACCTGAGGAATTTCATGAATACCAAACCAGCACTCTGAAACTTTTTTCTTTTTTCTTTTTTTCCTCATGGAGTTTATTAGTACATTTTAGGTATACAGTACAGTTACATTCATTATTGGGATCTTGTACCTTTACATGACAGGTTTTGGTTCTCATTTTTGCCCCTTGTCCCTGACATCCCTTCACCCCCTCCTCCCCTCTTCATTTACAAACATTTTATTTCCATTTTTTCATTTTCTCATATTTTTTTCTTTTCCCTTGTTACCTTTCCCTTACCCTTCCCACTTTCCCTACACCCTTAGCCCTTTTCTTCCTATTTCATATCATCAATTATCTCATTAGGATCTTATGTACTATTATAGTTTATTCACACCAGAGAAACTATTTGGTATTTACACATGTGTGACTTATTTATTTCACTTAGGAGTATGTCTTCAATATGTATCCATTTTCCTATGAATGAATCTAATTTCTCATTCTTTATGGCTGAGTAATATTCCATTTTATAGAAAAACCACATCTTCTTCATCCAGTTTCCAACTGATGGGCAAATGGGCTGTTTCCAAGTTTTAGCTAATACAGACTGTGCTGCTATAAACATAGGTATGCATATATCACTGTGATATGATTCTTTTGGAAAGATATCCAGCAGAGGGATGGCTGGGTCAAATGGAACCTCTAGTCCCAGCTCTTTGAGGTATCTCCATATGGATTTCCATAGTGGCTGCACTAGTCTGTACTCACACCAACAATGGAGAAGGGTCCCTCTCTCCCCACAACCCTTCAACATTTGTTTTTGTGTGATTTCTTGTTAACAGCCATTCTTTGTGGGGTGAGGTTGAATCTCAGTGTTGTTTTAATCTGCATCTCTTGAATGACCAGTGATGTGGAACATTTTTTCATATATTTACTTGCTGTTTTTACTTCTTTGTCTGAGAAATGTCTGTTCATTTCAGATGCCCATTTTTGAATCAGCTCTTTATATTTGGGGGGGCTGGCTGTTTTGAGTTCTTTATATATTCTAGATAATAGTCCTTTGTCTAAGGAGTAGCTGGTAAAAATTTTTTCCCACATTGTAGGTTGTCTCTTGGTTATGTTGATGGTTTCTTTTGCAGTGCAGAAGCTTTTTAATAAGATGAGATCCCAGTTGTTGATTCTGTCTGCTAGTTCCCATGCTACTGAGGATTTGTTCATAAAGTCTTTTCCTATGCCAATGTCTTCAAGAGTTCTGCCTAACTTATCTTCTAGCAAGTTTTGTGTTTCTGTTTTAATGTTTAGATCTTTAATCCACTTGGATTTTAATTTAGTGCATGGTGAAAGATAAGGGTCCCATTTTAATCTTTGGCAGGTTGAGATCCAGTTTTTCCAACACCATTTATTAAAGAGGCTATCTTTCCTCCACTGAGGATGGTCTGCTCCTTTGTCAAAGATGAGGTGGCTGGGTACATCTGGATTTGTTTTTGTGTCTTCCAATCTGTTCCACTGATCCTCAGATCTGTTTCTTTGCCAGTGCCATGCTGTTTTTATCACAGTGGCTTTGTAGTATAATTTCAAATTGGGAATTGTTATACCAACTACCACGTCTCTGTTGCCTAGGACAGCTTTTGTTATTCTAGGTCTCTTATGGTTCCAAATGAATTTTTGGATTCTTTTTTTCTAGTTCTGTGAGATATAGTGTTGGAATTTCAATTGGCATTGCATTGAATCTGTATAGCAGTTTTGGTAGTATGGTCATTTTCACTATGTTGATTCTTCCTACCCAGGAGCAGGGGATATCTTTCCATTTTCTTATATCCTCTTCAATCTCTTTTTTCAGAGTGCTGTAGTTTTCAGTGTAGAGGTCTTTTGCTTCTTTTGTTAGATTGATTCCTAGATACTTCATTTTTTTGGATGCTATTGTGAAAGGAATTGTTTCCCTAATTTCTCTCTCAGTGAGTATATTATTTGTGTACAAGAAGGCTACTGATTATTAGCACACCAAAAATTTTCAAACAATATCCTAGGAAAAGGCAATGACAGTCAAAATCCCATGAAGCCTAGCATAATGAGTTCATCAGGCAAGATAAGAAATTAAATGAAAAGGGGGAGGATCCAACAACAGGAAAAGGTTATGACAAGGACAAGCTAATACATACCAGTTATAACCATCAATGTTAATGGTCTCAATTAACCAATCAAAAAAAATAGACTGACAGAATGAGTCATGGAGCAAGATCCAACAATATGATGCATACAAGAAACACACTTAATTCAAGAGGAAATTCATAGGCTTAAAGTTAAAGGATAGAAAACAATATTCCATGTGAGAGGAACGAAAAAAAAAAAAACAGGAGTAGCTATCCTCTTTGCAGATCAAATGGATTTTAAACCAACACTGATTAAGAGAGAAAAACAAGTACACTATAACTTTGTAAAGGGAACAATTCAAGAGAAAGCGATGACAATCATAAATATATATGCAACAAATACTAGTGCACACAACTATATAAAACAAATACTAATGGACATGCAAAATTAAATAAGCACTTATACAATAGTAGTGGGGGACCTCAATATCCCACTGGCACAAATAGATAGTATCAACTAGGCAAAAAATCAACTGCAAAATGCTACAATTCAACCAAATTATTGAACAAATGGACTTAACAGATGTTTATAGAGTATTCCACTCCACAAAATCAGAATACACATTCTTTTCGGTTGCATCCAGTTTGATCTCCAAAATGGGCACATAGTTGCCATTGTTTAAGCAAAGGAACTGAAGTTATCCCCTGCATATTATTAGATCATAGTGTGGTGAAATTGGAGATCACTAGCAAAAGAAACCACAAGAATTTCATGAACATGTGGAAATTGACCAACACACTCCTGAAAAACTAATGGGTCACAGAGGCAATTAAAAAAGAAATCAGACAGTTTCTGCAATTAAATGACAATCCCAATACAACATATCAGAATTTATGGGACACAATGAAAGCAGTTTTAAAAGGGAACATCATAGCAGTGAATACTCATATTAGGAAAACAGAGCTCAAATAAACAACCTAAGGTTGAACCTCAAGATTCTAGAAAAAGAAGAGTAGGATGAACCCAAAGCTCATATGAGAGAGGAAATTATAAACATCAGGGAAGAAATCAATGCAATGGAGACTAAGAGAACAATACAAAATAAAAATCAATGAAAGAAGGAGTTGGTTCTTCAAAAGAATAAACAAAATTGACAAACCCTTAGTCAACCTTATCAAAAGAGGAAATAAAAGTCCCAATTAGGAATGAAAAGGATGAAATTACAAGAGACCCAGCAGAAATCCAGAGGATCAATTCCTACTTTGAGAACCTATACACCAGTAAGATGGAAAACACAGAAGAAACAGACAGATTTCTAGATACATATGAGTTATCAAAGTTGAACAAAGAAGACCTAAAAATTCTAAACAAACCAATATCAATCAATGAAATTGAAAACATAATTTGAAACCTCCCAGAAATGAAGAAAACCCTGAGTCCTAATGGCTTCACTGCTGAATTCCATAAGACATTTAGAGAACTATTGCCACTACTGTTTTAAATTTTTCAATGAAACAGAAAAGAAGCAATGCCCCAAATTCACTCCTGGAAGCAAACATCACCTTGATCACAACAGCAGAGAAAGACCCAACTAAAAAGGAGAACTATAGGCCAGTCTCCCTAATAAATGAACATAGATGCAAAAATCCTCACTAAGGTACAAACAGAATGCAGAAAATTATCAAGAAAATCATACTCCCTGACCAAGTAGAATTCATCCCAGGGATGCAGGGATGGTTCAGCATACACAAATCAATAAATGTAATATGCTATATTAACAGAGCCAAGAACAAAAGCCATATAATCATCTCAATAGATACAGAAAAAGTACTCAACAAAATCCAACACCAATTCATGATAAAACCCCTAAAGAATATGGGAATACACAGTCTTTATCTCAACCTGATAAAGACCATCTATAAAAAATCAACAGCTGATTTGGGAGAACCACTCTGACATCTGCTCTCCCTCTGGCCTGCCTAGGATGAGTAGCCACATCCTCCCCTGCAGGCACCACCATTGTTCCTGTGCAAGGAATGGGACATTTGGCAGAACCACTCCGACATCTGCTCTTCCTCTGGCCTGCTTGGGCCCAATTAGAGGGTAGCCACGCCCTCCCCTGCCAGTGCTGCTGCCTTTGCTCCAGCGCCAGGAAGGCTTGCTTGGGCTCCACGGACTGGGTAGCCACGCCCTCCCCTACTGGCCTTGCCACCATCACTCCAGCACCAGGAAGGTAGGCCACCTTCACACTCTGAGACCTCCTGATTGTGCCAGTCTTTGGACCCACTCTGCAGAGGCAGAGGTGGTCATAAAGGGTATTTTTCTGAGCTTCCAACTTTGAAAATCTTTAAAGAAAGGGTGGGGAAACCTGTAGTAGAACTGTGTGGAGTTCAACCCTTCAGGAGGTCAGGGAACTCAATCTGGGCCTTGCAGCCTGAGGTTAGTCTAGATCATGGGATTCTGCCATCACCTAGCTGAGATCAGGGGACTTGGTTCTGCACGTGGCTGTACATGTTGTATATTATGACAGCAGAGATATAGTCTGAAAGAGGCCCTTCAAATTCATTTTTTTTCTCTTTTCCTCATTCCACTCTGCAAATTCTTTCTTTTTTCTGTCCTCTTTCTCCAACTCAGTCTCTTGCTCCACCACATTATTGCTCATCTCCCTTTCTGTTTCTGCACCAGCCCTAACTCAGATTTCTTCTTTTATCATTTTTTCTCTTCTCTTTATGTTCTTTTCTGTCATTCTGCCTCACTCAAGGGTCAATAGTTCCAAGGGAAAGTGAGCCCCTATTACTGTTAATGGGATATATTCTTGTCCTTATACTTCTACTCTGTCTGTCCCTTTTGAATTTAACAGTTTCCTAAAGATTGCATGGTCATTCTATGGCCCCTGGCTTCACATGAAACCTTCTCCAATTCTTTTATTTATCTACTTCTCTCATTCTAACTCTGTCTAAGGCCCCAGCCTAAATGGTAAACATGCTACATTGAAAAGTTTATTCACTGCAAACATATTTTGGACTGCTTCTTGATCTTAATTTAATTCACATGGTTTAAGGTGATAGACTAATGACTACCACAAGTGGTCAATTTGCAAATTGTGCTTAATCACATTGTGTTGCTGATTGCATCAATTAGGATAAAGAGTTGTGATTGATTTAATGAGCTGTTTTCTCTGATATTATGAAAATGAGAATGTCTACAAGTCATTAGAGACCCAAAAGCTAAAGTTCAACTATATCAGGAAGATTTAAGTAATAACCCAAAAATTAAATCAAGAACGACCGAACAACAAAAATAAAATGAGAAAACACTTAAGCAAGACACAAAGACAGACTTCCAGTTCACCAATGGCAAACAGTAGGGCAAATGAGGATGAAAAGACTGATAGTGAACCACCAGGACACCATGAACTCAAAGCACAGGAAGTAACAAAACAGATCAATCAGGCTCTAGAAAAATTCAAAACAGAAATAATTTCCCAGATAGCCATAGAGATGGTGAGCAAAATGAAAGTCATGATTCGAGACTCTAGAACAGAAACTGAGAAAAAAATAGATGAGCTCAGGACTATGATAGAAGCCATGAAGGCCCAGCATAAGAAAGAAATGGAAACAATAAATGCCCAACAGAGGAAAGAAATGGAATCCATAAAACAGATTCAGATAGATATCCAAGAGATTAAAAACTCCATTGAAAGTATACACAACAGAATAAAAGAATGCAAAGATAGAATCTCAGATATAGAAGATAAAATTGCAGTGAGTGACCATGAAATGAGAGGTCTCTTAAAACAAGTAGGGGATCATGATCATGAAAATTCGATCCAACAACCCCTAGATGATGCAAAGAAGAATAACATAAGGCTGATAGGAATCCATGAAGTAGCAGGAGCAAATACAAATGACTTTAAAAAGCTGTTCACAGAAATAATGACAGAAAACTTCCCAAACAGAGGGGAAGAATTTGACATTCAGATAACTGAGGCATATAGGACTCCAATTAGCCATGATCAAAAAAAAATCTACACCTAGACATATAGTAATCAAGACCCCAGACACCCAACAGGAGAACAAAATACTAGAAGCAGTAAGAGAAAAGAAACAAATCACATGCAAAGGAAAGCCCATCAGAATCACAGCAGACTTTTCAACACAAGCCCTTGGGTTAAGGAGAGTCTGGAGTGAGGTATTTCAAGTCCTAAAAGAAAACAACCTCCAACCTAGACTGATGTATCCATTTGACTCAGCCATCCTTATGCTGGGTATCTTTCCAAAAGAATTAAAAGAATCATATCACAGTGATATATGCACACACGTATGTTTATAGCAGCACAGTTTGTAATAGCTAAAGCTTGGAAACAGCCCATCAGTTGGAAACTGGATGAAGATGTGTTTTTTCTATAAAATGGAATGTTACTCAGCCATAAAGAATGAGAAATTAGATTCATTCATAGGAAAATGGATACATATTGAGGATATACTCCTAAGTTTAATAAAGAAATCACACATGTGTAAATACCAAATAGTTTCTCTGGTGTGCAAAAATATAATAGTACATAAGATCCTAATGATATAATGGACAATGTGAAATAGGAAGAAAAGGGCTAAAGGTGTAGGGAAAGTGGGAAAGGTAGGGGAAAGGAAATAAGGGAAAATAAAAAATATGAGAAAATGAAAAAATAGAAATGAAGTGTTTGTAAATGGGAAGGGGACAAGGGGGTGAATGGAGGGCAGGGACAAGGGGAAAAAATGAGAACCAAGACCTGTCATGAAAAGGTACAAGATCCCAATAATGAATGTAACTGTACTGTATACCTAAAATGTACCAATAAACTCAATTTAAAAAAAAAAAACAGTACCCAATATCATACTAAATGGTCAAAAACTGAAATCCTTCATGATAAAATCAGGAACAAGACAAGACTATCACCACAACTGTTCAATGTAGTTCTGCAAACATTCACCACAGCAATTAGACAAGAAAAAGAATTAAAGAAATAAAAATAGGGAAAAAAGTCAAATTGTCATTATTTGCAGATGACATGATACTCTATATAGAAGACTTCAAGAACTGCACCAGAAGTTTTCTGAACTTAATAACCCAATTCAGCAGAGCAGCTAGATACAAGGTCAATACAAAAAAAAAATCAGTAGCTTTCCTGTATAAGAACAGAGATTCACTGAGAGAGGAACTAGAGAAATGGCTCCTATTACAATAGCATCCAAAAAATGAAATGCATAGGAATCAACTTAACAAAGAAATCAAAGACCTCTACTCTGAAAACTACAGCACTCTGAAAAAAAGAAATCAAAGAATATATCAGAAAATAGAAAGACATCCCTTGTTCCTGGGTAGGAAGAACCAATATAGTGAAAATGGACATATCTCCAAAACTGCTACATATACTTAGTGCAACCCCAATTAAAATTCCAACAGCAGCCTTCACAAGCCTTGAGAAATCAATCAAAAATTCATTTGGAACAAGAAGAGACCTTGAATAGGAATAGTAATTCTAGGCAACAAAGATAAGAAAGGGAGTATCACAATCCCCAACTTGAAACTATACTATAAGGCTACTGTGATAAAAAACAGCATGATAACATTGAGATCATACTCTTAAGTGAAATTAATAAGTTACTCATGTTTAAATACCAAATAGTTTCACTGGTATGAAAAAGTAAAAGTGTAATAAGGATTAAAGTGTATAACTGATATTGTGTAATAGGAAGAAAAGTCTAAAAGTGTAGAGGAAGGGGGACGGGAAAGGTAAAAAGGGAAAAGAAAAAAATATGTGAAAAGGAAAAACATGGAAACAATGTCTGTGTAAACAAGGAAGGCTGGAGGAGCTGAGGGGAGGGATGGGGAATGCAGAAAGATAACCTGATAAGTCAAGTAAAGGTACAAGATCCCAATGATGTATGTAACTGTATTATATACCTAAAATGTACCAATAAATTTAATAAAGATAAAAATAAATAAATAAATAAATAAATAAATAAATAAATAAATAAATAAAAACAGCATGGTACTGGCAAAGAAACAGACCCAAGGATAGTAGAACAGATTAGATGATGCAGAAGCAACTCTAGACAGACATGCTTAGCCACCTCATTTTTAGCAAAGGAGCCAAACACCTTCACTGGAACAAAGATAGCCTCTTTAATAAATGATGCTGGAAAAACTGGATCTTGACTTGCCAAAGATTAAAACTAGACCTATATCTTCCACCATGCACTAAACTAAAATCAAAATGGATCAAAGATATAGACATTAAAACATAAACACTAAACCAACTGGAAGAAGGTAGAACTCTTGAAGATGTTGGTATAGGAAAAGATTTCATGAATAAAATCTCAGTTGCATGTAAACTAGCACAAACAATGAACAACTAGGATCTTGTCTTATTAAAAAGTTTCTGCACAGCAAGAGAAACCATCAACAGAATAAAGAGGAAATCTACAATATGGGGAAAACTTTTTACCAGCTGTTCCTCAGACAAGGGTCTCTTATCTAGAATATATAAAGAAATTTTAAAAATCAGACCTCCCAAATTTAAAGACCCAATCCATAAATGGGTATCTGAAATGAACAGACACTTCTCAGACATAGAAGTAGAAATATCAAATAAACACATGAAAAAATGTTCAACATCACTGGTCATTCAAGAGATGCAAATGAAAACAATGCTGAGATTCTACCTCACCCCAGAAAGAATGGCTGCTATCATGAAACCAACCAATAACAAATGCTGGCAGGGTTGTGGAGAAAAAGGAACCCTTCTCCACTATTGGTAAGAATGCAGACTGGTGCAACCACTATGGAAATCCATATGAAGATACCTAAAAAAAACTAGGATTAGAGGTCCTGTTTGACCCAGCTGCTCCCCTGCTGAGTATCTTTCTTAAAAAATTAAAAGAATCAGGAACAAAAAAATATACAAAAAAAGAAAAAAATGGAAACAAAGTGTTTGTAAATAGAAGAGGGTGGAGGGGGGTGAAGGGAGGACAGGGGTATGGGGAAAATATGAGAACCAAGATCCATCATGTAAAGGTACAAGAGCCCAATGATGAACATAACTGTACTATACACTTAAAATGTACCAATGAACTCAATAAGATAAAAAGAATTAAAAGAACCATATCACAGTGATATATGTGCACCCATGTTTATAGCACAGTTTGTAATAATTAAAACTTGGGAATAGCCCAATTGATGATTAACTGGAAACTGCATAAAGAAAATGTGGTTTTTTAATAAAACTGAGTACTACTCAGCCATAAAGAATGAGAAACTTTTTAGCTAATTGAATGCACATTGAGGCCATACTCTTAAATGAAATAAAGGGGACACACATATGTAAATATCAAATAGTTTCTCTGGTGTGAGAAACTGAAAGTGCATATAAGGATCAAAATGTATAATAGACAATGTGAAATAGGAAGAGAAGGGGCAAAGAGGAAAGGGGAAAGGGGGGAAGGAAAGAAGGAAAAGGAACAAATATGAGAAAAGGAAAAATGGGAACAAAGTCTTTGTAAATAGAGAAGGGTGGAGGGGATGAAGAGAGGGCAGGGGACTGGGAAAAAAATAAGAATCAAGATATGTCATGTAAAGGTACAAATTCCCAATAATGAATGTCATCATATTGTACACCTAAAGTACACCAATAAACTTAATAAAAAAAGAGTAAAGTAAAACAGTAAAAAGAAAAAAAAGAAGTAACAATACAAGCATATTATTATGAAACAATGACAAGAGGGCCATGGTGGTACATGCCTGTAATCCCAGCACCAGGAGGCTGAGGCAGGACGATTGCTAGGAATTTGAGGTCATCCTGGGTTACGTAGTATATTCAAGGCCAGTGTGGATTACATAGTGAGACCCTGTCTCAAAAAAGAAAGAGAGAGAGAGGAGAAAGAAAGAAAAAGGAAAGCCATGTGTGGTCATCCACACCTGTAATGCCAGATACTCAAGAGGCTGAGGCAAGAGGATCATAAGTTTGAGGTGAGCATGGGCAATTTAAAAAGATACTGTTTTAAAATAAAAAAGGCTGGGGCCAGGGATTTAGCTCAAAGGTTCGGTGGCCTGCCTTGCAAGCGCAAGGACCCAAGTTCAATCCTCGGTACCAAAAAATTAAAATTAAAATTAAATAAGATAAAAAAGGCTGAAGATGTAGCTCAGTAGTAGAGCACTCCTAGGTTCAATCCATGGTACCACAAAAAAAGAAGAAAAGAACAAAGCTTTAACATCAAATGGGAAGGCAGAAATGGAAGGAGAGCATTTGGCATTTTTCAAAAAAAATTTTTTTTAGAGACTCTTTACATTCAGAACTTTAGGGTTTTTTTTTTCTTCAATCAGAAAATAGTAAAGTATTTTAAACTGGATTTTAAAGGGAGGCTAAGAACAGTCTTATTTCAATAAGGAAAATACACTTGCAAGATAGTTTACAAGTATGAATCAAACTTCAGTTTCACGTGGGGCCCTTACACAAATTCCTTACTCTGAAAAGTAACAATTACGGTGGGAAAGAAATAAACATTAACCCATTAATTCCTGTTTGTGTGTGTGTGTGTGTGTGTGTGTGTGTGTGTGTTATATCAGAGACAGACAGAAAGAGAAGCCAATGTGACAAAAGACTGAAAATCCTTTAAAGGTTTAAGAAGGCAAATTAGCTGTTCTTTTAACTTGTATAGACAAGTTAAAAATGCGAGGATGAGAACCAGGGAAGGGAGAATGAGGTAAAAAAAAGAGGACATTAGCCCCACATCCATTTCAAAGTCCCTGCCTTCTCCTGTGAGGCCTGGCCTGCCCCTCAGTGAGAGACAGCATGATGGCCCTCCACTCTTTCCTCACCTCCTTCCCTGCTTTCTGGTTCTTCCTTCCTCCTCTAACCTGGAAGAAGTGCTGGGAAAAGGAAAAAGACTCCCTTATGTGTTGTTTGCTGGTGAGACCACCAGCCAGGCCAACCCCTAACTGCATGGGCTGGGAATGCTTGCCTGACGCCTCAGTTTCATCCTGGTCCTCAGTGGAATCTGACATGCCCAGGCCTACCAGGTGCTTTGATGTGGTAGGCAGCAGGAAGTCATTCATTGGCATGAGCAGACATGTTGTGGGAAGGAGAACTTGTGGAGGAATGGCCCTGAAAAACAGCATGGCATCTTTCCTTAGTGAGAAAGATGGTTCAGAGAGAAAGGGGCATGGAGGAGTTAGTCTTACTAAAGATTCTGTGAGCCATGAGTGTGAAAGAGTGTATGTTCGTCTACCTCCTGCATGGATACAAAAGAGCCTGGTGCCTTGACACACATGGATTGTCAAAGGACGGCCCACCTCTAGAATGGCTGTCAGCATCCCCTGGTCATCAGAAGAAGGGCCAGGTCTGGGGCCTTCATGAGGCTCCACAAGCAGGGCAGGCTGGGAAGGGTTGGAGCTACTAGATCCATTTACATGCGATAGCCTATGAGGCCCCAAGATATGCCAGGTAAGGCTTGCAGGCAAAGAAAACAGAATTATTGTCACTATATATCCTTTATAATCACACAGCTGTGAGGCTCTGAGAGTTTTTTTTTTTTCTAGTTATTATGGACACATTCATTTAACAGCTTCTGTGAGATATAACTAGCAAACAAAAACTGTACAAAAGTAAAGTGTACAATTTGATGATTTGACAAAGGTACAAGGTATGATTGAAAGATGTGGTGATGTTAAATATTTTTAATTTTCTTATAGTAAAAGACACATTGCCATTTATCCCTCTCACTTCAGACACACACATCCTATCGTTCTTGCCACTTTCTGAAGCAGTTCCGGAAGTTCTCTTTTCATGAGTGTCTTTAATTGTGTTGTGCCTACATAGATATCCTGATTAGATTAAAAACATGTACTTTTAATGATCATTGTTGCTTTAGAGAAGATCCAGAAGTTCCATGGTACCAGATCTAGTGAATAAGGTGGATCAGGACACACTGTAATGTTTTTATAAGCCTGCCTTTCTGTTGGATGGCATTTGGCACCAGCATTCATCATATTTTTTATCATATCTCATGAAGACACTCACAAGAGAGGATGTCCAGAACTGCTTCAGAAAGTGGCAAGAACAATGGGATAAGTATATTTGAAGGTGGATTGATAACAGTGTGACTTGCACTGTAACAAATTGTTTAATTGAAACATTCACTGTATATTTTTATCATCCCTGTATATACAATAAAACTACCTCCACAATCAAGATAACAAATATATCTATTACTCACAAAATTTTTCTACTCTCCCTGGAAGCTTCCCTCTCCACTCTCTGCCCCTCCACACCAATCACTGGTACATTCTGCCCCCATGGATTTTATTATGGTTTATATGTAGGTGTTCCCTAAAATCTCCTGTGCTCATTGGTGGGGCTTTGGGGATGTGGTTGGATCACAAGGGTATGATATCTATCAGTGTTTTGATCCATTGATGAGTTTATAGTTGAATATGACATTGGAAGGTGAAGCCTGTTTGGAGGAAACAGTCACTGGAATATGGCCTGAAAGGTCTACCTCCTTCCCTTCTCCCTTGGTCCCTCTCTCTGCTTTCTGCAACCAGGCCACGAGCTGTTTCTCCTCTGCCATGCCAACCTGCCTTGGAGCCAGGTGACTGTGAGCCAAAATAAACCTTTCCTCAGAGTTGCAGGTGTCAGTTGTTGTGTCTCAGCAAGGAGAAAAGTAACTAAGACAATTTTCTAGCACACCATATAACTGAAATCATATAATGTATGTACTCTTTCATATCTGGATTCTTTCAGCATAATTACTTTGAGATAAAACCATATCATTGTGTGTATAATTTAGCTCATTCTTTTATTGGAATAGTATTCTACTGTACAGCTAGCTGGACCATAGTTTATCTATTCACTTGTCAATGGCCTAGGGTTGTTTCTATTTTTAGTGATAACAGATAACATTGCTATGCACATTCCTAAATAGACCTTTGTATAAACATATGCTTTCATTTTTCTCCAGACAATAAAGACCAAGGAATGGAAGGTCTGGTCATATATAAGATACTTGTTTAGTTTTTTTTAAAGAAAATAGCAAATTATTTTCCAAAGTAGTTGCACCATTTAATATTCCCATCATTTATGTATATAAATTCCAGTTTCCCCAGATTCTCACCAACTCTCACTACGGTCAGATATCTTTTATTTTAGATTTGCTAATGGGTGCATAATGACATGCTGAGAGGCTTGAGTTACATTTATGTCCTTTTTGGCATTCAAAACTGTGGCCGGCACAGAGCAAGTACTTGTTGCTGGATTGGTCACTCTTTTATGGTAAATGGAATTAGTTACAAACTGATAATTCCATTGGGTTAAAGTGTGCCTTAAGTCTATAGACACACACAAAGACTGAGACAGTGAGGTACACAGAAAAAGCAGGAAAGTGATAAGCAAGTGACTTGACCACCTGTTCTGGCCCTTCACCTAGTAAAATATTAGTTTATTTTCCATAGGCTATACATTAACTACTAGAGGCTCAATTTCCTTATCTAATAGAACACTTGGATAGCTAATCTGTCAAAATTACATAGATCAGTGACATTTCTGCAAGAGCAGCAAAAGTCCAAATATGTTAAGGTGTACATCAAACACTCAGAGAGAAACTTGAATATTATCAAGTCTTTCTTTTTTACCAGGAAATTCACATTCTGTTTGTTATAATTATCTTATGAGGAGAGTAGAGCTACCCCTATTCAATAGAAAACTCCAATCTATCTAGCTCCAAAGCCTAGGTTTCTCTTCATATAGTAACAAATCAGGACCACACATATATGAATCCTGTTCCCAAAACTAATACATTTACAGTTTCATTGTAACTTCCTTAATCCTTGAACTAATCCTCCTTTGGCCAGGCCTTGCTTCTGAAGACAAAATTGAGAATTTAAAGAAAGAAAAATGTGGACCAGAATTTAGCTCAGTGGTTCTGTCGCCTGCCTTACAAGTGCAAGGACCTGAGTTTGATACAAAAAGAAAAAAAAAAAAAGAAAGAAAGAAAGAAAAATGTGGTTCATTGTGAGAGTCATCTCTGCCCCATTGGAGAGTAACTAAAACTCACACCATGATAAGTAGAAAGAGTAGCCCAAACTGTTCTTCACAGCTGAAGTATTCAGGATTCATGATGTTTCACAAAAGCTGTGGGCAAAGCACCTTCTCCGAGAAGAGCAACCAAATCTATGTTTAAGAAACCAGCTCTGGAGCCTGGGCCCTGATCCAATGCGGAAAGGAGAGCCAGGCCTTTTCACATGCCAGCCGCCACTGCTCCAGCACCAGGAGGTAGCCTGGGCCCCAATCCACTGCGGAAAGGACAGCCACGCCTGCTCCCGCCCCAGCAGCCATCGCTCCAGTGCCAGAAGGTAGCTGCGGGCACCCCTGAACTCCCATAACTCCCCTTACAACCCCCCCCCGTGCACTCTCAGACATCCTGACTGTGCCAGTCTTTGGACCCACTCTGCAGAGGCAGAGGTGGCCATCAAGGGTATTTTTCTGAGTTCCCAACTTTGAACATCTTTAAAGAAAGGGCATGGGAAACCTGTAGTAGAACGGTGTGGAGTTCAACCATTCAGAAGGTTGGGGAACTCAATCTGGGCCTTGCAGCCCAAGGTCAGTCAGCATCATGGGGTACAGCCATCAGCTAACTGAGACCAGGGGTTTTGCATCCTTGCTCTGTCTGAGCCATTAAATGGTAAATGCGCTATATTGAAATTTTGTTCACTGCAGACATGTTCTGTACTGCTTCTTGATTTCAATTTAATTCAAATGATTTAAGGGTGATAGACTAGTGACTACCACAGGTGGTCAGTGTCCAAGTTGTGCTTAATCTTAATTTGTTGCTGATTGTATCAGTTGGGGTAAAGCATTGCCATTGATTTGATGAGCTATTTTCTCTGATGTTATGAAGATGAGAATGTCTGTGGGTTGCTAGAGACACAGAAGCTAGGGTGCAATTATATCAGGAAGATTTGGGTGATAATCCAGAGATTAAACCAAGGACAGTCTGACAACAAAAATTAAAATGAGAAAACACTTAAGCAAGACACAAGGACAGACTTCCAGTTCACCAATGGCAAACAGTAGGGCAAATGAGGATGAAAAGGCTGATAGTGAACCGCCAGGACACCCTGAACTCAAAGCACAGGAAGTAACAAAACAGATCAATCAGGCTCTAGAAAAATTCAAAACAGAAATAATTTCCCAGATAACCACAGAGATAGTGAGCAAAATGGAAGTCATGATTCGAGACACTAGAGCAGAAACTGACAAAAAAATAGATGAGCTCAGGACCATGATAGAAGCCATGAAGGCCCAGCATAAGAAAGAAATGGAAACGATAAACGCCCAACATAGGAAAGAAATTGAATCCATAAAACAGATTCAAACAGATATCCAGAAGATTAAACACTCTATTGAAACTGTACGCAACAGAATAAAAGAATGCGAAGATAGGCTCTCAGATATAGAAGATAAGATTGCAGTCAGTGACCATGAAAAGAGAGGTCTCTTAAAAACAGTAAGAGATCATGAGAAATCAATCCCACAACTCCTAGATGATGCAAAGAAGAATAACATAAGACTGATAGGAATACATGAAGTAGCAGGAGAAAATACAAATGACTTTAAAAAGCTGTTCACAGAATTAATGACAGAAAACTTCCCAAACAGAGGGGAAGAATAGGACATTTAGATAACTGAGGCATATAGGACCCCAACTAGCTACAATCAAAAAAAATCTACACCTAGACATATAATAATCAAGATCCCAGAAACCCAACAGAAGAACAAAATACTACAAGCAGTAAGAGAAAAGAAACAAATCACATACAAAGGAAAGCCCATCAGAATCACAGCAGACTTTTCAACACA
>NW_022900921.1:50752781-50819640 GCF_012274545.1 Fukomys damarensis | reverse complement strand
TTATACATATATTTATAAATTGAATTTTGGGAAACTTTAATGGGGCTGTCAACTTTGGAAAAAGTTATCCCAATTTACTGTGTTGAGTTGGCATTGTACAGAAATGGACAGCCATACTGGTCTAGAAATGTTAATTTTTTTTTTAATTCCATGTGTACAGGGGTAACGCATTGTACTAAATATGTAAGGTCATATCTATGTGGGTTTGATTACAGAAACTAATAAAGTATTCTCTAAATAATGAAAAAAAGAATAAGATAAGACTACAAGAGCAAGAAGCAATTTAAATATGTTCAGGGAGCATTTTCTTCTCCAGAATTAAGGAGTATTTTAATGTTACATCATTGCCTTTTCTCTTTTACTTTCCTTTTTAGTTTTATTTTAGGATTCCCTATTTTTAATGTTCATACAGAGATTTCTTTATCTGAAATACTGAATAGTTTCTCTAGTATGAAAACTATGTACACAGGATCCTAATGAGATAATTAATAATGTGAAATAGGAAGTAAAGGGTTAAAGGCATAGGGAAAGTGGGAAGGGTGGGGGAAAGGTAATAAGGGAGAGGAAAAAAATATGAGAAACTGAAAAAAATGGAAATAAAGTGTTTGTAAATGGGGAGGGGAGGAGGGGGTGAAGGGAGGGCAGGGACAAGGGGAAAACATGAGAATCAAGACCTATTATGTAAAGGTACAGGATCCCAGTGATGAATGTAACTTTATTGTATACCTAGATTGTACCAATAAACTCAATAAAAAGAAAAAAGAAACCAGCTCTGGCCAGGGATTTAGCTCAGTGGTTCCACAGCCTGCTTCACAAATGCAAGGACCAGAGTCTGATCCCTGGTAGAAAAAAAAGAAAAGAAATCAGCTCTAGAGAGAACTCTGGGGGCACAGAAGAGTTGCCACCAAATTCCCAAGGGCTCTTGGGAGGCTTTTTGTGCATCTTCAAGGATGTCCCTAGAAGAAACAGATGGGACTCATTTATGTACACTAGAGGCAAGAATGTTCTAGTAATAGCTGCCAAGCCGCAGAGTGGGCTGTTTCATAATGTTGCAAGTGTCCCAGCTCTTTAGTCAACCCCACTTTCATAGAAAGGTAGTAAAGTTACTGAACCCTTCTCTTGGGAAAAGGTTGGAGTAGGAAAATGGCTCCATAATTCTAAAAGGCAGCAACAACTAGGCCCACACACTAGCAATTTTCTAAACCCTTTATTTAATGACACTGAGGGCATGTTGAGTCAGACCAAATTATAAATGTAACATGTGGTAACTGGAGATGCAGTTAAATAGTAGAATACTTGCCTAGAAAAGACAAGTCTCTTGATTCAATCTCCAGTAGTGCAACAAAAAATAAATAAGTAAATAAATTTAACATTTAGACTCTCATCTATAATCAGTAAGGAACTTCTCAGTGTTTAAACAGAGAAATAATGTGTAAATGGAGGAAGTTGTTTAAACAATCTTTAAACAGAAGATTCTGGCAGCGATGAACACAACACACAGGGAGTGAGCAAAAGTCAAGGGGTTATCTAATGCTCCAAGTGCACAGTAAGGAGAGGCTGGGCTCAGGAAGCAGCAAGGGGACCACCCAACTGGTGGCGGGAATGGACCTAAGGAAGGAAGGAACAGTGGATTCAAAGGCCACCTGGGCACACTAGAGAGCAGAAGAAGACCTTAAAATGACATCAAAATCTTGGGTCTAGATAACAGAAACAGGGAAGTTGGGAGGAAAATGATGATATTTGCTCTTGACAATATGAGTCACCATATAAGGCAGGATTAATCAAATACTCTAAGTAATCATTTCCCAAATTGCCCCATAAGCTAGTTCTGCTTTGTCTGCAGGTTGTGGACTTTCTGTAGAACTGAACCAGTGGTCTTACAGATGATGGAAAAAAGAGTTCATAGAAGCCAAAAGGAGAGAGGGGGAAGTGACATATTCACTGTCCCTTTGAAGAAGGAAATTGGACTTTCTGGCTCTCAGTCTCTGATTTCCCCAAAGGTTGCCTGAGAGGTAGTGGATTATATTTCAACACCAACATCCCAGGATTTCAAATCAGACAGAGAAAATGCACATTAATTGATGAGTGATATTCAGAAATAAAAAATACATTTTTATAAAATTTAAAAGTTATTCTCTTCATCATGCCTAATTAAATTGGAATTAAATTCCAAAACACTTTAAAAACTTAAATGTTAAAAGGTTAAACTTGCAGGAAGAAAATAAAAGCAAATATTTGGATAATACTGGGGATAAATTTACTTAAAATTAATTTTCTTAGGGTGAATCTCTAAAAGTAGAATTCAGTCCAAAGTTCCTTTCAATTATAAGCTTTTAGGCATTCTATTGACAAATTGCCTTTCGTGTCTCATCAGCCCCATCTCATGCTGCTTTGCCCCTCACTCTGGAACTTCCACCTCACTACCTGTCTCTTGGATTCTCAAATACTCCATGATCCCTGTAGCTTCAGGTTCTGCATGTGCTGTTTCCACTGCCTGGGACTGAATCTCCTGCTCTGCGTCTGCTTGCACCTCCATCTAGCTAAATCCCATTCTTTCTATCCCTTCTGCTATTTTCTCAGGGAGACTTTCTCTGATCTTTTACAGTACATCAGATCACACACAGACACACACACACACACACACAAAGACACACACACACACAATCACAACCCTCCACAGCATACCATATTAACCCTTTCTTAATCTGCTATAGACTGAATGATTGTGCCCTCCAAAAAAATTGTATGTTGAAACTGAATCCTAAATGTGAGGATACTGGGAGGTGAGGCTTTGAATAAGTGATTAGGTCATGGTCTGGTGCCCTTAAAAAGGAGATTCCTCCAAAGACCTCCTTTGCCCAACCCCCACCCCCGCCATGTGAGATTGGTGAAGGTACAGTCTGTGAACTAGAAAACTATACCCTCACCTGCCACATCTTGATCTGGGACTTTCAGACTCTAGAATTGTGAGAAATAAATTTCTGTTGTTTATAAGCCACCAAGTTTGTAATATTTTGGTACAGAAGCATAAATAGACAGAGACACTACCACACCTGTGATTATGCATGCAAGATATGGGTTCTTTGCTAGCAGAGACACTCCATGAGGTCTGGAGTTATGTTTATCTTATTTACAATCAGCCTTCAGCTGTGAATATGTTCCTGAATTAAAAATCCCTATATTCTATAAGTACACAAATGAGTGAGTGAATGCATTGATGATCCTTAATAACTATTTCAGCCTTCTATACCTACCCTAGACAAATTGCATTGTGCTTAGAAGTTTGTTGACTATAACTCGATTTTTGGGTAGTCACATTTGACATTGCCTGCAGGAAATCTATGCTTTCTGCCCTATGTCAAGGAGAGGCTTGGACTAATCAATAGATTAGGATCCCAATTCCATGGGCAAAGGAGGAAGAACAGATTAAACCAAGGTGTAGAGATGATAGAATGTTAGACATTTGAAAAGAGAAAGGAAAAAATACTAAACTGAACACTAAACAAACGCAATCTCATTGCATCCTTCCAAAATCCTATGAAGAATTATTGCCCCAGTTTTACATATGAGGCAACCAGAACTCTTAAAGTTAAGTAGCTGGTCCACTGCCATCCAATGGGAGACATGAAATGCATGCCTTATACCTTTACTCATCCTATTTCCTCAGTCTGGAATACCCACCTCTGCTATGCAAATCTAACTCTTCAAGATAAAACCCAGCTTCATGTGACCTCCATACAGGTATCCCTGTGTTAATAAACTGTGTAAACTTCAGTCACTCACTCCCTCTCCACCTCTCTGCTACTGTCCCTGTTACAGCTCTTCTTGTATCAACTTGCACTGTAATTATCTTCACGTGTCTTCCTCACATGCTAAAAAGCTTAAGGGCAAGTGGAGTTCTTTACCACTTTTCCCCACAGCTCTCACATATCTCACTGGTGACAGAACTGCGAAGCAGGAAGCCAAGCTAGCTCAGGCAGGTTGTGTAGAGCTGAGCAGACCCCATAGAAATATCTGCTCCCCTGAGGCCTCCAGCTCCTACTCCTGGGACAAGCCTCTCATTCTGCTCTTTGTCTCTCAGAGAAGCCACAGTATCTTTCAGGAACTCTGCATACCATAGAAATGCCTCTAGAGGACATCACTGAGACCACATTGAAGGTGAGTACAAAAAGACAAAATTACAATCATATTTTTCCCACGGACATTTATTTTCTTATCAAAATGCTCCAAAATTTGTCCAGAATTTAAGTCTCAGAAACGTAACTTTCCTTTTCTTGAGGGTAGTGTGGGGACCACAGGGTCCTTTGCATCTGCCCAGCTTTCTAGAAAACAAAGCTGAGTCATGATCACTTGGAAAATGTGGCAAAATGGCCATTTCCTTCTAACTTATCAGCAACTATTGTATATTTCTGTACTAGAAAAAGAACTTATTTCCATATATACTCAATGTAAGTCAAAATGTGTCTTGGAAGTAATGAAGAAGAAAAGTAGAATTTAGCATGTTTCTGTTTGTGACTCAACCATGCATAGACAGGAGTAGTCTACAGAAGTGTGAATAATGAGTCTAGGAACCAAATGATATGCAACCCCAGTAGCTCAGAAGCACAAGGCGACTATGAGTTAAAGATGGTCATCTTCAGGATAGTCATGAAATCTAGAATGGACAACTAGGGCTAGAAGATTCCCAGAAATTATCCAGTCCATTCTTCTCCCTCTATCCACAAAGGAAAGTTAAGAGGTGCATGGAAGTTGCTGAAGGTCACACAGATGATCAGGATCAGAGTCAAGATGAAAATCTAAATCATACCTGGAAATTCCTTCCCTATACCACAGTTGCTCCAATCAGAGCTCCATTTCACCTTCAGGAAGGAGTGGACACCAAAAAATAGAAGGAGATAGATATGACTGGGCATAAGACTGTTTCTGTTCACTATATGAATGCAGAAAATATCAACCTCACATTCGATGGAATGCTCATATTTATCTTTACAAAAATGCTTTGAAGTACTACAAAGTAACATATAAATGTTAGATTGTTAAAATAAGTATTATATGATTTGTATGACATATTAATTCAACAGTACAAACTTTATTATGAGACATTCTGTTTTTACAGTTAATTTATCTTTATATCCAGAATCCAAATTGAGCCAAAATGAAAGCATCTAACTGGGTTCTTAATTTGTCTCACTGGAAAATTCCCCTCCCAGAGGGCAGAGAATATGAGAAGAGGAATAGTAATGTAGACACAATTCTGTTCAAGAAGAAATTGATTATGTCAAATAGGAATCCTGAGAAAATGTATGTCATCCTGGTCTGTGGTAAAGAAGAGAAGGAGATTCATACTAAGCATTAGTCAGCATAGGTTAGGGTATACCACAGGAACAAAATCTGAAATCTCGGAGATTATCATAATTAAAGATTTGTTTCTCATTCGTGCAAAGTCTAATACAGGATGTTCTATTCTCATGCATTTTCAACCATACCTCACCCATGTGTAACCACACTTTCTGGAACACACGACTTCCAAAATTGCTGCATCAGAGGAAATCATGCATGACGAAAGTACACACTGGCCCTTTACTACATCAGTAGAAGAGTGTACAAATCACCTATCAATCACTTCCTGCCCACAGCTCATTGGCCACAGTAAACCATATGTCCTCAATCTACCCAGCAAGGAAGACCAGGAAATGAAGACAGACATGAATGAAGTAATCCCTCAAATGAGCAGATGGATATTTAGCGAGCACTCTGTACCATGTCTATGTTCTCTAGATTTAAAGAACAAAAAAAGCAAATACCAAAAAAGCTCAGAGTATCTCAATTCTCAATTGTCTCAAAAGAAATCTAAGTAAACCTTGAAAAAAGAAAGACTGGAATTTTAAAAATACATTAAAAGAGTAGTCATAATCTCTCTACTCTTTAAATTGTGGATTTTACTGCCTTTTTTATTTTTTACAATTCCCTAGCATAACAATATTTCATAAACAATTTTTAGAATTATATTTTGGAATTGAGAAACAAGTTCAGACCACAGATAACTATGACTCCATTGAGGAACATGATTCAAAAGAAAAACAAATTTATTTTAAAATGCTTTTCTGATTTGATTATCATAATTAGCCACAAGAAGAAAATTAAGAAACAGGAACAAACATGACAAGAAGCTTTCTGATTAACTAATTTTTAAAGGGCATGTGGGGTGGAAGGCAGAGAGCCTTCTTAATTACCATCTCAAGAGAAGAGGGAAACAGAAATTAGAAATAAAAAAGCATCAAATTTAGGGAAGAAATGAATTACAGCAAAAAGAAAGGATAACAAATAGAGAGGGATTTGCTGGTTGAATGTGCAACCATCACTTCCTGCTACAGTTTTCCACCAACTTGAATTTTTCCCTTTCCTCCCAGCCATGGCCATCCCTCTGCTCCATGAATTCCCAGAGCACCTTCAGCCATGATCACACAAGTTTGAGTTAAAGCAGCAAGGCTGTTTTTCATATATGCTATGTGGTAACATTGTCATTTCTCTACATAATTCCTATCCTTCGTCTACTGCTTTCCAATTTCAAAATTGTTTCCAAACCCAAAGGTGATCATTTAAAAGCATAGCACCTATGTTTTCCCATTCATCTTTGAGTTAAAAACTTACAGGCCTTGCACGAGGCCCTGCCCATTTGGATCCTGTTTTTTTTCTCCCTCTTCACTTCACCAACTCACTTTCTACTGCCTGCCTCTCTAAGTTCTAGCCTCATGGTCTACTTCCATAAACTTGACCCCCATCCTTTGCTTAGTCTGAAATATTCCCTCTTCCCTCTCCACTGAATAACCAACCCTCTGCTAGCCTAAGACTAGCAGCTCTATTTTTGTGTCCTTACATTATTCATCCTGGGTTGTGATTGTCTACTTGTTAGGGGATCCTTACTGAGACTTTTCAGTCAGCTTTCAGAATGCAAGAACCACAGCTGATTTTGCTCACTTACTACAAAGTCAACATCAAAAAGTTCAGAATATCTCAATATTCTTCCAATCTTTGTAACTCTCTTGCTCTTTACAAGAGAGAATCATGGAAGACATTATTTCTTCACCTTTCTCCTCTTCACTGAAGAGAAGATGGCTGATATCACCAAGTAGTAGGATATTTTGATCTAGAAGTCAAGAAACAATGTCTTTTTTTTTTTTTCTTTGTACCAGGGACCAAACTCAGGACATTATGCTTATGAGACAGGTGGTGGCACTACTGATAGTGTCTTTTAACTTTATTTTCCACTCTCATATAAATTCTCCCTGTGACTTTGGGGCAAAACTTCCACTCTAAAATGATTTCCTCTTTATAAAATCAAGACTTTAGGACCTAAACTTTTAGGTGATCTCCGAAGTGCATCTTTCTCTACCATTATAATTCCAGAAACTTCAGTACGCTAAGACAAAGCAAAAGAAGTAAAACTTAATTTAAAAGAACACACGGCGGGGGGGAGGAAGAGGCCACACCAACGAAAGGAGAAGGCTTTGTGGTTGATTGAGTTAAACTCTGGTATCTGAATCCTACTTCTGCAATTTGGTAGCCTTGTAACCTAGGTCTGATTGCTTAATTTCTCTAGACCTTGACTTCCTCTTCTGTACCATGTAATAAGAATGCCTCATGGGTTTGATGATAGGATTAAACAAGAAAATGGATTATAATTCTTAGAGCATGGTAAGCAACCACATTAAGTTCTTTCCTCCTCCCTGGCTGTCATGGAATTAAGATGCAGATTATAATTAAATAGGACGTGAGTTGAGACAAAAGTTTCAATTGTCCCTCTAGATGATGGTTTATGAATGCTTTATTTCTCTGAAGAGGTTTACAGCACCTGAAAAGAAGTACTTCTGTCCCTAGTATCCACAAAGCATTAGTTCCAAGACCCCATCAACCCCTACAGTAGACACAAAAACACCATGGATTTTATATAAGTCCCTTATAAACAGCTTAAAATTTCCATAGATCTTATACAATTATACAATTAAAATAATTTTAGATAACTTATAATACATAATATAATGCAAATGGCATGTAAATACGTATCAGTATTATTTAGTGAGTACTGGCAAGAAAAATAGTCTATATTTGTTCAATACAGACACATTTTTTTAAGTGTTTTCAATCTGCGGTTGCTTAAATCTGGGGTTATGTAATCAATGGATACAGCCAGTCAATTTTTCCCCAGAAAATTCACAGAGAAATGTACCTTTCTCTACAATCAAGTGATTTCTGTTACATCTAAAGGCATGTAACAATTTTAAAGTTGCTTCCAAAAATGTTTCCAATCTTCATGGTACACTGGTTAGAACACACCTACATTCACAGCCAGACTCCACCACTAACCATGTACTCAATTATGTAGATCACCTTGACCCTAATGTCTCTGTACCACAGAATAAAAGGAGATTTTATTGAAAGAAGAGAGGGAGGCCAGATCTTTCAATTTATTTTATATCTATTTCATTTTTTTATACAGACCCTAGAATCACTGAATGATAGGGTGTTCGAGGTAGAAAAAACCTCAAGGATGATCCATTTCTATTCTGTCTTTCGGCATCGGTAATGATGAGAGACTCAAGCATCAATATGCAGTGGAAAAAGAAGATGAGACTTGGAATCAGAAACCTGAGATGAAGTGCTGACTCTGGCAGTTTTTGTTTTTGTTTCTTTTGTTGTTGTTTGTTTTTTTGGGTACCAGGGATCAAGCTCATGACCTTGCACTTGGCTTGCAAGGCAGGCACAGTGCCACTGAGCTAAATCCCCAGCCCCTAGATTTTGTGACCCTAGATTGATCCCCTTACCTCTTCCAAGATGGCTTCCTCTCAAAGATTCAATCAGAATTCCAACTGAGAGCTCTTTGTGAACTCTGAAGCAATGTTCATATGAAAACTACTAAATTTTCTTTGATCCACAGCCTCTCAACTTATAAGCATATTCACTCATCCACACATACATAGCATTTTATCTGGCATACTTAATATTGTGGGCCATAAAAGAAAAATGCTGTAATAAAACCTGTGACACAGAATAAGTGCACAATACTATTTTTCTGAATTATTTAGGGTATTTTCTGGGTGGTGGTGGTGGGTTTTTTTGTTTTGGTTTTGGTTTTTTTGGTACTAGTGTTCAAACTCAGGACCTTGTGCTTATGAAGCAGGCCTGGGCACCACTGAGCTAAATCCCCAGCCTTAGGGAGAGTTTTCTGAGTCCTCCTCAGAAGGTTGAGAAGTATGGCATGAAGCCACTCAAAGTATCTATCACACCACAACCCCCCAAACACACACACACACACACACATACACACCCCACAGGACCCAGTAAAGCACCATTCAGTACATCTCTTCTCACTTCCCTAGAAGTGGTCTGTCTGATCTTGACTCACAGTCATAGAAAAGTAACTCCACTACTCCTGTCCCAGAAAGAGTAAGGACTTTTCCCGCTCCAAGCCTCATCCACATGTTTTGTTTTTGTTTTTGTTTTTCCTTTTATACCACTTTCCAAGGAGGTTGTGTGAAGTACTAATTTGGAAAATACACTAACAGAGTTGGCTGTTTCTCAACCAAAATTCTCCTTGAGAAATTCAGTAATCACATCTGGGAAATTCGCTACAGCACAAGGAATAAAGATGGGGACAGGCTGGGTGTTGCCACAGCTGGTAGAGCCAAGGGTGTTTTCCTGGATTACCAAAGAGGTCCTATGTACTGTTCCCAGAAGCCAAGTATCTTCAGGGTTTCAATGGTGTCCTTCACCTAAAACTTTCCTCCCTGTTGAAGTTATAAAGCCAATATTTTCACAAGAATTATATTTTCTTCAGGGAACTGAGGCATTCCAGCAATGACTAGACAGATTCTCAAGTGACTGAAGCCATCATTAGTGTTGTTATTATTTTTGTTTAGTTGCATCTCCATAGCAGCCCACATTCACAATGTGCTTTGCAATTGTGTCTCAGTAATTGTTCTCACAAGATGCCCAGGAGGCAGAGGGGGTGACCAGGGTTAACATTTCCTGGGATAATCAGAAATGTGGAGAGTTCCTTGGCTGACATCTGTGTTCACACAGGATCTGTCCTAAGACACTAAGTTTCTGCCCCAATTTGGTCCTGCACTGACACAGCCTGAGTCCAGGAAGCCACTTATCTCTGTTTATAATACCAGAAGGAACTAGACTCGACAGCATAATCAGAATCAGAGATTCTGCAAATAAACTACACCTCAGTAATCATCTAAACAACCCTTTTATTTACAGCTAAACAGAACCAAATAAAATACTCTGTCCAACTCACGCAAACCACTGGGCCTCCAGTTCTGTGTTTTTGGCTTTTTTATGCCACATTTTAATGCCCAACTTTTCTCTCTTTACTTATTTTTCCTTTCCTCTTTCATCCATTCTATCTAAAATTTATGCAGCTGAAACTCCAACTGGGGAATATGGAGCAGATTTATTAAGAGTCTGATATTCTGTCCCCTGATCTTAGCTGCCCTTGGGATACTGAAAAAAATATGGAGCAGATTTATTAAGAGTCTGATATTCTGTCCCCTGATCTTAGCTGCCCTTGGGATACTGAAAAAGCAACAATGAGGTAGTGTCATATATAGGACCCATGTTTTCCCTTCCCACAACCTCCATTTCCTAACTGAGCTACTGGCAGGTGCTTTGCCCATGCCTCTCTGAGTGGACAACCATCCTCACCCACCTTGGCTTTCCCCAGGGAACATCAGAGCTATCTTTAGGCTCTAGTACATGGCCATCTTACTGTAAGATGACTAGGGCTGGGAGTTCTCTCCTGAAGCTCTGTCACATGTATAGGAAATGTGTGGACACTACAATGGAATAAGAGGATGGAGACTTTGGTAGTCAAATACTAGTTTTCTCTCCTCTGTCCTAATCTAACCATGTTGTCACTCCATCTCAGACAAATCTGTGCCATATTCAAGCAAGTTTCCCCTTTCAGAAAACAAATGGTTCATTTTCCTCAAATGCCACCCCATAGCTGCCAGTAGCTACCAAGTATTCTGCCAATTTACACTCAGCCCTGGGATACAATAAACAAATTAAGCCAAAACTTGAAATACAGCTACCCAGCTTCTTTCCAACTCTGGCAATCTATAATCCTGTTTTGAGGATTTCTTCCTTCCTCCTACATCATTTATTTTTAGAAATTTGATAAGCTTCCTGCTATGCTTCCTTTTTTCTAATGCTACATGTTTATGATTATATGGAACAAGTAACAGATAAATGAGCTAAGTCGATAACTCCTGGAATCTTTGCAAACAGCAATATTATCAAGTATAAAAGCTCTCATTATTCTGGCCAGTATCAAGTTGAATAAATATATACATTAAAAAACAGATTTCCTGTAAATTCCCAGTGACATACTTATGGCCACACCTACAAAGACAATTATAAAAGGCAAAGAAGTCTGACTCAGGCAGAAGTTCCAAGGCAGTGAGGAAGTCATTTCATTGGCACTTGAGTCGCAAAGGTATTGTCCTTACCACATCTCTGGCTTTTAAAGTGGTGTGTTGTTTTCCTCCTTTGCTGTCTTAAAAATACCTTCTGTAAAGATATGGCTGCTTCCTTTTTTTCTTTTCCTGTCCTTTCTTGATTTGGTGTATGAGCTAGAATTACACAGCAGTCAGATTTCAGAAAATGACTACCCTGTTTTAGTGATGGGGAATTGAAGGACAGCCAGAGAATTGGACTCATTTAAGTTGGTACAGCCACTAAGTGGGTACATCTGTGGGTACAGCCAAGTCCTCCTCCAGGAGGAAAACTCTACCACCAAGAGAAAACTGAACCTTTCTAATTCTGTTTCTCTCTTACATCTGTATAAAGTGACTATCTTTTCTTGTGGCTTTATTTTTCTTTTAAGCTATCCAAGCATTGATTGCATGCCTACTATGTACAATGCATTGAATTGGACACATAAGGATAATAAAACAGTCTAAAAGAAGCCTACAGTCTAGTAGAGGAGGCAGATGCATATACAATAATGCAAGAGAGTGAGCAAAAGAAGAATGGGGAAAATGCTGGGTGTGGGCTAGGTCAGTCAATGCTGTTTCTCAAGAAGCATGAGGCAGAGGCAGTTGCCCTTGCTGACAACTAGCTCAGATGATGGCTGAGCTCACAGCCACTGGTGCCTTCCTGTTGCAGAAGTCAAGATGGCTGAAGTTCCAAACCTGTTTGAAGACCTGAAGAGCTGTTACAGGTAGGAAATATATTCTATCTCTTGTGATGTAATGTGAGGTTCAGGGCTTATTAGAATCTAGCTAGGAGTTACAATGGCCAGCATGGGATTGGGCCGGCAAAGGCTATGTAAGAGCATACTGGCAGCTTCATAAAAGACCAAGGAGAACTAAGAATGCAGTATGTTAAATTGAGGTGAATGCTGTAGAAAAGTTATTTTTGAGGTCCGCTGGGTCCTACGTGCATTTCAACATTGACTTAGATACAGCCTCAATTGAGTCCACATGTCCTGATACAGTAATGGGTTTTAATGGATTGCAGGTAAGAGAATCTAATCCCAGGGGAGCTGAATCTCTGTTGGGAGAGGAAATAACTCCCCAGCAATTTGAGCACATCTGTGTACACATACATTCAAATTTAATTGAGATACAAAAGAGACATAAATCAAAAGTCAAAGTTTTAGGACATTTCGAACTAACATTGATGTTCCTATTCCTACAATAATTATGAACACAAACTAAGCTATCAAGACATTGTCTGGGTATTTTTCCAAGTATTAATTATTAAATATAGGGACAGGGATTTAGCTCAATGGTTCCACCACCTGCCTTGCACACGCAAGGTCCTGAGTTCGATCCTTGATACCCCAAAAAATAATTATTATTATTATTAAATCTATTCTAGTGAACACAAGAAAGTAATATATGTGTTGCAGAGGATCTATATAATGTTTCAAAAGTATTTCTGATCTTGAAGAACTTTTTCCCCTGAAATTCAGTTAAAACTCTTCAAGTTGTAAGCCAAATCTAGATTTTATACATAAAATACAAGCCTTGTCCTAATGACTACTAATTCCAAATTAGTGAAGTATGAATTACTGTATATATGTGACTATAAAGCTGTCCTTTGGGCTGGGGATTCAGCTCAGCGGTTCCACTGCCTGCCTTGCAAGCGCAAGGACCCTAGTTTGATCCCCAGTACTAAAAAAAAAAAAAAAAGCTGTCCTTTATTGTCAATGATAAAAGTAATGATTTGTGTGTATGTTTTAGCCAAAGCTAATTCAATGCTCAGTAACCATAGTAAAACAACTGAATTACACTTCATCACTTTTTTGACAGTGAAAATGAAGAATATGCTTCTGCCATTGACCGTTTCTCTCTGAATCAGGTAGGCAAATGACTGCTCCTCTAACAGGGCTGTTTTTCTCACACTGTATTTCCTCCATCAAAAGATCAAAGCAAGGTGTTGAGTCTTAGATACTCACTAGAGGTCCAGAGACCTGGATTTCTTCATCACAAGTGAGACCACTAGCCTACCTATACTAATAGTTTACAGTACTCTTTGTGTTCTTTAGCTTTTACACATCAGAGCATTATTATCCCAAAGCCCTGAGAACAACAGTCTCTTTGGCTGGGCTTTTTTGGATGTTAGCTGTGCCATCCTGGTGCAGCATCTTCAGGTCACTTCACCAGCACTCTGTCTCCTAATGTGAGATGTTATGTTTGTCCTCTGATTCCAACATCAGAGGTTGGAGATAGACCTCCCAACATAATGGCCCATGGAGCTGAGGTAAAGGAAGCAGGACAATTGGAGATGAGAAATCTGTCAATACTCACCCAGCTGTGTTATTTTCTGTGTCTGTGGTCCTGGCTTTAAAAAGCTGCTCCCAGCCGGGGATCTAGCTCAGCGGTTTGGTGGCCTGCCTTGCAAGTGCAAGGACACAAGTTCAATCCCTGGTACCAAAAAGTAAAAATAAATAAAAATAAAAAGCTGCTCCCAGAGAAGTACAGCCATTCCTAGGCATCATAGTAATGGGTTCCAGGATACAATATCTGCAAATGTAAAATGCTGTTATATATGAGTGGCATAGAATTTGCAAATATGCTATGCACATCCTCCTGTGTACTTAATCATCTCTAAATTATTTATAATACCAACTTGGTATAAATGCTATGTGAGTAACTGTTGTACTTTGTTGTTTAAAAAATAATGACAAGGAAAAAAACTGCTTATGCACAATACAGATGCAATTTGCTTTCTCCATATATTTTTGATCTGAGGTTGGTTGAATCTCAAGATGCAGAACTCATGGATACAAAGGGCTGAATATATTTCTGAAATATTTAGAATTCTGTGAAATCAACTGTTAACCTCCTGAGAGGGAACCCAATGGAGGGCAATCACTCACTGAGATGATTTTTCAACTTGTTTCATTACAACGTATCATTTTTGAGCCTGCAAATGGATGAAAATGTTTTCCTAATAAATCACCTGCTTTTAGGGAAATAGGAAGAAGAGGGGCAGGGAAGAAAAGAAGGAGGGTAAAGGGAGTGAAAAAGCTAATGAAGCATAGGTTACTCACAACCAGAATGAAGAGCTTTCTTGCTACATCTGTTGGATATAGCTCCTAGTGAAAGGATTGCATCCTGTAGCCACAGACAGCCCCTCAGTTGTCATTTTTCCCCCTACAGAAATCCTTCTATGATACAAGCTATGGACCACTTGATGAAAACTGCATGAATAAATCTGTGTCTCTGAGTACCCTTCAAACCTCTGAAGTATCTGAGCTTTCCTTCAAGGAGAACTTGGTGGTGGTATCAACATCAGCCCACAGGAAGGTTCTGAAGAAGAGACGGCTGAGTTTAAACCAAACCATCACTAATGAAGACCTGGAAGCCATCATCAATGGTCCAGAAGAAGGTAAGTGGTCAAGAACAATAGTGTCCTTGTTTTATAGTTTTAAGTAAATGAAGACATTAGAGCATAGGGAAAATAAAATGTAGAGTCAGAAAAAATAGATGAAAACTGGACATTATCTGATAACTATTACAAAGGCAAATTAATTTTTATCCTTCTCCAGTGCGTGTAGAGGGGTTATAAATAGCCTGAGTCTTGTATATTTATTTGTAAGCCAATCTCTTGGCCACATTGTAAAGGTCATAAGACTTCTAGCCTTTCCATCCATAGTATGTACAGACTGTTAGTTGGTGACCTCTACTTACTAGCTATACTTCATTTGGCATGTCATTTCATCTTCCTGTGCTTCAGTTTCTTCTCCTCTAAACTGGAGATGATCAGAGTCCTGACTCATTGAAATGTTGTGAATATTACATGAGTCAATACTTCCAAACTTCTGCACTAAAATAATGTCTGGTGCCTAGTAACCACTCAAGAAACGTTGGCTGTTGTTATTATTGCTACTACTATTATTGATGCAGCCAATACCACTAATTTATTCATGGATGTGCTATCTCTAAGCCTCACAACAACCTTACATTCTCATTTTACATATGAGGAAATGGGAGACCCTCATCTATTCAGATCTGACTATTAAAATCATGGTTTTCCTTTCATGCCTTTACCATACAAGTTTCTACATTACACATAAAACCAATATTTCTGTTTTAATATACACTAAGCAATAATACATGTTCACCCAAGAAGTTTAAAAATATAAGAAAATATTTTTAAAGAACATAAAAATCACTCATATTTGCTACTATAGAGTTTACTCCCACAAATATTATTGTATGTTTCCTTAAAGTCTTACCTTTCTACAGACACACAGAGGAACAAGCATATTTTACAATATCAGAAATATGCAATTTTATATCCAGCCTTTTTCACCAAGGGCATCTTAGAGAATCAATTTTTCACCACCATATGTAAAATAAATGATAATGAGCATCTCTATCAATAAATCTTTATTTCCTTAGAATAGAGGCCTAAAAGTGAAATTACTCAGAGCCACAGGCTTTTGAGACAAACTACTTTCCTGAAAGGATGGTACATAGACACCTTCAGTGAAAAAATTACAATTTTTTTAAAATGATAAATTTTTTGTGTATTTATTTGTATGTCATAGTCTATTGGTTTAAAAATATAGATGGAGAATACTTCCTGGTCGTTTAGTAATCTTCAAACTCAAAATGAGAAAGTTACACCAATAATCTCTCTTAGAAAAAAAAACACCATTGCCTGAGGAATTCACTTTAAAAGAAGCAAATAAGTAAATGCAAGACAAATATTAGAATCAAATCTAATATTAACTGATTTCATTTCTATCCCATCACTTAGACTGAACTGTTCCCAATGTTCCTTTCTAGCTATTTCATATGCTTAGAATAGCATGTAAATATCATCTGTGTTTGTACCTGGATGTTAATCTGAACTTGTGATAATGGTTTTAGAAATCATCAAGCCGCGGTCAGCACCTCACATCTTCCAAAGCAATGTGAAATACAAATACATGAGGATTCTCAGGAAGGAATTCGTCCTAAATGATTCCATTCATCAAAGTGTAACTCTAGATGCAACAGGTCAATACCTCAAGGCTGTTGCCTTAACTGACCTGAGCCATGAAGGTAAATAGCCAACTTGTTACCCTCTTCTTTTATTTCTGTCAAGCATTCTGATTTCAAAGATTGAACCTCTCTAGAACCTTGACTTTGTGCAATACTAGACTAAGATGAAGCATATTCCCCCATCCCAACTTCTGGAAAATCCCAAAGACAGAAGTTTCAGCCAAAGCTACAAATTCCACAAGACAAGAGTTTCCCTGAGAACTCTAAGAAGAGCACAAAGCTTTCTGACGTCCTCTCTCCCTGGCTCTTAAAGATATTCTTGCCTTCCCATTTTAAAGATGAAGAACCTGAGTCTCAGAAATATTGACTTACTCACATTTACCCAGAAGCCAATAAGGAGCAATCACTGTCCATTAAAAATCCTAAAGATCAAACTTAGAAGTAACACCAAACTGGGAAGATTTCTGTTATCTTTGATAACAGAACTGTGAGGCAAAGTAACCAATAAGCTGTTCAAAAGAATGAAATTTATCGTGTCTAAAAAATTTATCACATAATGACATAGTATATGTACTTGCTATTTTCAAAAGCACTAGAGTTTTCAATCTTATTGCTATGCTGAACTTTCTGTGAGTTTTCTTTTTTCTTTTCTTTGTTTTTTTAAGCAGTACTGGGGATTGAAATCAGGGTTTTCACACTGAGCTACATCCCTAGCCCTTTTTATATTTTTATTTTTTATTTTGACATAGGCCTTTCTGAATTGCCCAGGATGGGCTCGAACTTGTGATTCTCCTGCCTTAGCCTCCCACAGTGCTGGTATTGCAGGCATGTGCCACAATGAAATTGAACTACTTTTTTATATGCATGTATCAGCTTTCTTAACTCTTCAACTTTTTAGGTCATTATGAACTCATGAAATAGCAAATAGGGTCTTATCCCACAAATGTAACTACAAGACTCAACAAATATTTATTCATACCCTAAGTATTCCACCAATGTATAAAATACTAAAAACATTAACTATTTACCTTCCTGGTAAATATGTGGATATTGTAAAGGATACAGAGATGCACAGAATTCTATTCCTGACTTCCAAGTATTTATTTACACTAAAGTTGTGAACCTAATGACTCATACAATCTGCTTAAACATTTGATTTTATAAAAATACAATGAATTAACTTTCTTTTTGGCTCTTCTCTTTGCCAGTGAAATTTGACATGGGTGGCTACATATCAGCAACAGATGACAATACAAATCCTGTGACTTTAAGAATCTCAAAAACCCGACTGTTTGTGAGTGCCCAGGAAGAAGACCAGCCGGTGTTGCTAAAGGTCAGTTGCCCCAGTCTCTAGCTTACCCTCATTTACTTCCCATTTATGCTCCTGGAAGGGTGGTGCTGTCCTCTTCCCTTTCTTCCACAACCCTTCACCCCTATATACCCTACCCTCATCTGACTTCTTACCTATCCTCAGAGGGAAAATCTGGGCAGAATCTATGTGAAGGGAAATGGAGGTGACAGAGAAAATAAGAGATAAATTACTTCCTTCCTTCTTTCTTTTTCTGACCCTATTCACTTCTCATCCCAGGGTATCCATGCTTTCCACAAATCTTTACTGACAATATTAACTGACTACATGACACCTGGCGTTAGGACAATGAGATCTGCCTCCAAGAAACTTAGTGAGCCTTCTGAGATCAGAGAGGAATGAACACCTGCCAATGGCCACAAATAAAAAAACCAAGATTCAAACTCTGACCTTCTCTTCGCTCTCCTTTGCCTCTCCCTTGTTATGAGTGCTACTGTTATCCCTCATCACAGCCCACCCATCTTCTCTCCTGCTATCCCCCTCAAATACACATACACATACACACACACACACACACACACACACACACACACACACTATAGCCTTAGGTGTTTTCTCTACTGATAAGAAGTATACCTAAAATGTACCAATAAACTCAATTAAAAAAAAGAAGTTAATTTTCATTCAATAAATGTATAACCCAATGCTTCCTTCCCTAATTAAAATTTATGATTCAAGTCAAATAAAAGTGATGTCCATAGAATAGGACAGTAGCTTTATGAATTCATTCAACAAGTATCATTTAGTGAGTGCCTTCTACTTTTCAGCACAGTGCCTACAGCTATAAGGACAAAGGTATATCAAAGTCCCTATCTCTTTAGCCTTCTGGGACCAAGTCAAACAACCAGCAAAAAGTGCAAGTCACTGTAAAGAAACTAAATAGGTCTCTAAGAGAATAAAATTGCAGCACGCTATTTAGATGGAGTGGCAAAGGCAGAGTTGAGAATTGCTGGCAAAAAAGAGCATACCATACAAGAGGATTAGTAGGGTGGGGCATTCGAAACAGAAGGGCCTATGGCACCTAACCCCTAGCTCCATGTGCTTAAAGTCCAGCTCCAAGATTGTGGGGAATTGTGAGGAAGAAAGATATGCAGAGGAAATGCTTATAGGATTTGCATTTGGATTTCATTTGAAGTGCAATGAAAAGCCATTAAAAGGTTTTAGATAGTGCAATGTCCTGACATCACTTATATTTCTTACGTGAGGAATACACCAAGCTACAGAAAGCAGAGAGCCCAATTAAGAGGTTATAACTGTAGTTGTGGACTAGGTTAAGGTGGAAAGAAATGGAATTGGGTTATATTTTAGAGATAAAACAACAGGAAGAAGAGGAGAGACTCTATTTGCTGAGCTGGAAAAAACTAACAGAGGAATAAGCTTGGGAAATAAGATCTTTCCTGACATTGAAAATCCCAAGGAAACCTCAGAAGTATATTTACTAGTTTTAAATTAAAAAGAGTAGGAAAGAAGCAATTCAACATGGAATGTGAAATTCATTTTTCCATGAAAGAATTGTTAGACTCTATAGATACTCAGGAAGAATATAATTTAGAGATTGTATCCAGTGTTCAGCTGCTGATCTATCTGGGATAGGACAGAGGGGTGTGTGAGTGTGTTTGTGTGTGCGTGTGTGTGTGTATCCTTTAATTTTTTTACTTAAATGCAGAGATGAACGTGATCTAAAAGCTAAGTTGCTTTCCCAAAGATATGACTTGCACAGTTAGAAGTTAAAGTGCTTAGAGGTCTTAGAATGGTTGGTACTCAGATTTGGAGCAAAATGCCTTATGCCTATGTTGAAGGCAGGACACAAACAGTACTTCACCCCCACCAGCCCAGATATGAGACACTAGTTCCACTGGCAATCTTCATGACTAATTTAGATTTCTCTCCAACTAATGAACAAACTAGGCCATACATCTAATTAGCATGTAATAAAGGCTTGATAAATGAATATATGAATGAAGCACGTGTATCATCATTTTAGAGTCATAGTCCTAGCATGCTGTTTCTAACAAAAGCCAAATACCAGAGGATTGGGCTTCAGTTTTTTGTCTAGCATTTTCTTATTCTCTAGTATAACTCTGTTCTCTTTATTATCATAGGAGATGCCTGAGACACCAAAAATCATCACAGGTAACGAGCTCAACCTGCTCTTCCTCTGGGAAAATGAAAGAGGTCATAACTTCTTCAGGTCGGCTGCCAATTCAGAGCTGCTCATTGCCACAAAGGAAGACAGTCTAGTGCACATGGCCAGGGGATCATCCTCCATGACAGACTTTCAAATATCCTAAAACCAGCCATGGCTCTGGATGTACCATATTAGTCTGTATGTACCATGTACATGAAGAAGTCAAACTCGTTACTCTTACTCATTTGCTGAGCATGTGCTGAGCCTTTGTAATTCTAAATGAATGTTTACCCTCTTTGTAAGAGAAGGGAATATCTAATAGAACCAACATTAACATATAATGCTATTTGTTATTTAAAGAACACCCTATACTTTGCACAGTACCAATCATTTTAATTATCATTCTTCATAACATTCATAGGAGGACCAGGGCTACTGACTGCAGTGTCAAAAAGACTCTACTCTTATTACAGACAGGTTGGCCAAGGCATAAGAAAACTAAAATATATACAAATAGCAGTTGGAATGAGAAGCCATAGGCCTAGGATTTTACTCCAACTTTGTGCCTTTGCTTCTAAATTACTGACAGACTTTTTATCATTTTCAAAATGGAGAAAATGATACCTATATCATTCTCAGTGTTTTTTTATATCAAAAGGTAAGGTCATTTTAGTCAAATAACTCTTGAAGCTGACCCTCAAGAAGACAGACACATGTTATTTTTAAGTTATTTATATTGTATTTATTAACATATTTAAGATAATTATATTATTATATTTATGGAAGCTCTTTGCATCCTCTATGTGTGACCAGACATGCTCAACAACAGTAAAGTTTCTAGTCTAATTGAATTAGATGGAGTACAACATAGCACTTATGTCTAAATAGTGCTTTCTCCATAGTCATGAAATTCTGCATTCTAGTACTTAAGAGCCCTATAACCATGACAATAAATTTATATTAATTATTTTGTTTGTTTGAGATGATAATTGAACCAATATTTCATTCTTGCCTTGGTATTCTTATGTTGTTCAACTTCTTATATAATTAAATCCAACTAACTAAAATGGGAGGAGTTTAACTTTGGCAATCATGAGACCACTGTTATCTAAACTTTCTTTGCTGAAATGTAATCATCTCAATCATAAATGAATAAAAAAATAAATTTGATTGTACACACAGTTATTTGTTATCTTTTGAATTTTGGCTTCGGAGGAACATTTTTGGTTGTGTTTTGTTTTATTTTGTGCATAGGAGGAAGCTGGTTTTCTTATTTGTTGTCATCACAATTTTAGTGCATGGTAATTAGGAACAAATAGTAAAAGTATATATAAATAACTACACTTAGTATTACTTTACAAAACCAAGCCAAGACTTCATAATTCTTCTCCCATCTTCTCCCATCTTTATAAGCTGCCAGTGTACATAAACATAATTAAGAATGATATTTCCAGGTTCAGCTAAAGCTCACTAAACATGCATTCATATGTCCATACACTGAACATGTGTTCATGTATTTATACAGCTGTGTACATTGTCACCCTAAAACAACTTACAGATCCATTTAGAGGGCATAGATACAAGCTATAATGAGTTGGAAAAAAGTTAAAATCAAAAGAAGTTAGAATGTGGAGGAGTAATTCAAGATAATCCTGTTTCCTAGTACTGAAGACTAGATGATCAGTCATATTTTAATAAGTATATTTTGGTAGAAATAAAAGTTCTTCTCCATTCCAAGGCGAGGTAGAAGTGCATAATTTTAGACATAGGAGCTACTGCAGGACATTCAAATGTAGATATATAATGGGAAGATGATAATGTATTTGGACCACAGGAAAACTTAGAAGCAGATATAGATTTTGAAGGGAGTAGTAGGTATGCAATAGGAAAAATCCCTAAAGTGACTTCAAAGAGAGAAGAGAAGAAAACCATTATGCTAGCTTCCTTTCTTTCTTATATACAAAGTCCTCATTCCATTCAAAAGTCAATGTTCCCTGTCCCAAAGAATAAATTCAAGGGGTTTAAGTTCATTTCATTCTATTTTCACATGACCAAGGTGTGTTGACTTAATCCTTTCTAATAAGATATCAAAGTCCTAAGTATAACTTCTAGAAAAGACTTTCTACCCTGTAAAAGCAAGAACTGTGTAAAAGAAGTTCCTTTTTTCTTTCCCCTTCCTGCCTGAAACATCTTCCATGGGGCTGTGGAGTTTGGAATAATGGTAAGCAATTTGTAAACACTGAGAAGGTACAACCACACACTGAGGAAGGCACAGAGTGGGAAAAAAAGAAGGAACCAGAATCTCTAAGAACATACCTCTTTATTTTGGATGCTATATATGTTCAGACATCATAGGCAAGTGGTGGTGAACCTATGGCATACAAGCCACAGCAAGCATATAGAGCCCTCTCTGTCAGCATACAAGCCAAGTCTCCTCAGCATAACCCCAACAGCTAAATATCGGATAGCAGCATACATGGGGGCCATGTGCATACTCAAAAGGAATAATGGTGCCAGGCAATGACATCACAAGCTGCAACTCCTTAATGTGACCTGGCCAAGCTTTTGCATGGCTGACCAATGCACTGCCAAAGCCAGATAGATGATAGACAGACAGAGAAACAGACAGACAGATAGATATTTGGATTGGCAGTGAATTTTAATACATTCATTTTATTAACATAAGATTTTAGTTTTGAGTTTTCTTATGAAAAATTGAAATTTAATATCTAACATTTATCAAAGAGATGTTCTAATTAATAGACAGAGATTATTTTAATGTTGCACAGTCCCTCTGGAATATTTGATTCTCAGCATCATATTTAGTTGTTTGTGGGGAATTTATGAAAACAAGAGCAAGGATATATATATTTCTTTAGACTGGCTATAATTTTAGTAGAAGCCCACACAAGGTAGGAAATGCACTCAGATGCCTTTTTCAGAGCAGGTCAAAAACTGGTGGTCGGTGGAACATTGCCCCCTTGTGCTGGTATTCAGTACATTCAAGCAGAACCTCAGCTGTGAATATGCTACAGATTGTTGATTCAAGGAACATCCAATTCTGTAGTATTAACTAATAATGCAAGCTATTCTTTGGTATAGAGATAGATTTGTATCAGGTGCTTCATTTTTTTTAATGTGCTTTTGTAGACTCCGAATCTTGAGCACCAAAAAATGACTACAGCAAAAAAAGCAAAACTGAAAATAGATAGTAAAGATTATTCCAAGAGTTCTGGATAGAGCCACTTGGAGTGACTGAACACAATGAGAAAGCATTATGTATTCTGTGTAGTTGAAGTGTTGTGTATCACACATAAAGTGTTAGATACCACTTTGACACCAACCACAAAAGTGTTGGTGACAATGTGAAATAGGAAGAAAGGGGCTAAAGGTGTAGGGAAACTGGGAGGGATAGGGGAAAGGTAATAAGGGCAAAGAAAAAAATTTGAGAAAATGAAAAAATGGAAATGAAGTTTGTAAAGGGGGAGGGGAGCAGGGGGTGAAGGGAGGGCAGGGACAAGGGGAAAAAATAAGAATCAAGACCTGTCATGTAAAGGTACAAGATCCCAATGATGAATGTAACTGTACTGTATACCTAAAATGTACCAATAAACTCAATGAGAGGAAAAAAAAAGAGTTGGTGAAACTAAAAGGAAAGTGGTTCTTGAAGAGAAATTGAAGAACTATCATTCCCAGTAGCTTACTTTTTCTATCTTTCTAACACAATTATCTGGTAGCTGCTAGCTTTCAAATTTCATTGTGTATAGCAAAACATAAGCTTCTTTCTAATGGAGATTTTATTAAAATGGCCATATTGTCTGAGAGTAATTTCCCTTTGTCATGATTTCTCAAACAAGGAAAAAATTATGCAATGTATCTCTTAGATGTTACTTAGTAGACATAGTGTTTTTTGTTTGGTTGGTTGGTTTGTTTTTTTTGTTGTTGTTTTGGTTTGGTTTTTTTGTTTGCTTGTTTGTTTTTGTTTTGCTTTTTGGTTTTTTTGAGACAGGGTCTTACTATGTAGATGAGACTGACCTGGAACTCACTATGTAGCCCAGGCTGGTCTCAAACTCACAGCAATCCTCCTGCCTCAGCCTCCCAAGTGCTGAGATTACAGGCATGCGCCACCACACCCAGTGTAGACACACTGTTAAAGATCAAGCCCTGTGCGTGACAAGTGATGTTACTCAGCAATTCACCACTGACTTACAAAAGGCAGCCCATTGCTCCATGTCCTTGGCACAACTATAAATATCATGCAAGGCTGACAGAAATTTTGCTTTATGCTGTTGGAGACATCATGAGAGAAGAGCTGGTAAAACTGGTGTCTTTGCCTGGAAGAATACAAGGAATAGATATCAACAATGCTGTGATGGAAGCCTTTTTGCCACAAGACATTAAGACAAGAAAAATGATTTCAATTACTAATGACAGGGCACCTTGCATGGTGGGGGCAACATCTGGCTCCCTACAGTTGTTTGTTAAAGAAGCAAACCATCCAGTTATTCCATTTCATTGTATTGTATGTCCAGAAGCTCTTTGTGCCAGAGAAAGTAGCAAAAAAATTAGATTATATCCTAAAAGATGTCACAAAAATGATGAATTACAGTATGGCCTGTGCTCTTAATTTTCAACAATTTCAAGCACTTCTTGATGAGGTTCACGTACAGTATAATACTTTACTTATGTACAATAATGTCTGATGGTTCAGCAGAAGATGAGTCCTGGAGAGATTTGTAGCCTGCTTGGATAAAATTAGGCTGTTTATGAATGAAAAGGGGCTGGTCCTAAGGCAGCAATGTCATGGCAGAAGGACATGCTTAGCTCATGATAACTAAGGAAGCAGAGCAGAGAAATAATGCAGAGAGGAAGCGTCCAGGAAACATACATAGACCCCAAAGTCACTCCTCCATGACCTACTCAGACATACCCAGATGTGTGCTTTATTAATCCCCTTGGTGGCTCCCAAACCAATGAAGTTGACAATTAAGCTTATCCTTCACAGTATGATTACATGACAACAGACCAATTTACACAAAATTAAAAACACCCTGTGAAAGGAAGAAAAGGGCTAAAGCTGTAGGGGAAGTGAGAGGGGTAGAAGAAAGGAAATAAGGGGAAAGAAAAAATATGAGAAAATGAAAAAATGGAAATAAAGCATTTGTAAATAGAGAAGGGAGGAGTGGGTGAAGGGAGAGCAGGGGCAAGGTGAAAAAATGAGAACCAACACCTGTCATGTAAAGGTACAAGATCCCAATGATGAATGTAACTGTACTGTATACTTAAAATGTACCAATAAATTCAATGAGAAAAAGTACCCTATTAAGATGTACATAACAATGTATAAATGGCCTCCTTTTTTAATTTAAAAAGCTTTTGCTAATTTATAAGAAAAAGAGAAATATCCCTACCCCACTTCTTTTTTATAAGAAGAGTGGTCTTTTTTGGTACCCTCTTTCAACCATGGGCACAAGATATTCACTCAAACACACTATAAAGTCATTCAACTTCCTTGTAGATTCACTGCTTTTCCCTCTCATTCCCTATTCTTCACTCTCACTGACAAAGAACACCTTTGCTTTCTCTTTTCAAAAAACATATACATATATTTCCATCCCAGTAGCTGGCAAATAATAAAAGGTCTTATGCCACCTGATGAGCAAACAAGCTAAGTGTCCTGGAAGGAGGTAAGCTGAGGTCTCCTGGGTGCCTAATATTCTCTAACAATAGTTTTTCACAAGTATCTATGACCAGGCCTCACTGCTGACAGATTCTGATTCAGTCAGTCTAGAATGGGCCTTGAGCATCTCTTTTGTTTTTCCTCTTTAATTCCAAAGGTAACTCTCATGTTTACCACTGGTTAAGGTATTCTTGATTAAGGAGTTCCCAGTGTCAAAGACGGTCTTATCATATGGCTAACAGCCATTTAGGCAAGTTGATCCAGACTTAGAAGAAATAAAAACACACATGTTTCATTGACTTAGCAGAGGTCTTCTAGCAGCCGCAGACACATAAGTATACCCCATTTGGAAATAGCATATTCAACAGAACTGGTCCCGAGTTCTCACACTCCCTTATACTTTCACAGAAGCTGAGAGGCTTGGCAAGTGGATATTTTCCCTGGTATTTCCTCTTCCAAGAGGCCTGTAGTGCTCTGCCCAAATGAGAGAGATCTGTGGAATAAGAAAAGCATGAGCAGATTGCCCCTGGCTTATCCTCTCATCTCTCAGCACCCTAAAACCAGCTTCAGCTGCTAACATCTCCACAGGAGCCCTTGATACCCATAGCAACACTCCTTTCTCATCTTTACAAAGAAACAGGTTGATTTTCTTCCACATAATTCCTCATGGCTGGTATAGTCATTTCTTCCTCTGGTAAAGAGGAATGTTACTTTTTTTTTTTTACAAACAAAAAAGAGGATTTACAGAGATTACAGTTGTCTCTTACTCATTTTTCATTTCTGCAGGATGATCTGTTCAGTGCTGTTAGGAAGTATATCCTTACTGTGCCAGTGGGTGTATTATAGGTCAAAATCATTGAGCATTTACATCACATAGCGAACATCTCTTATTCTGATCCAAACTCATTGAAGGAACTTCAGATTATAACTTTGTTTCTTTTATATTTGCCCCGAGAAGAGAACATCCTGGGTAGAGGATATGTCTTGTCTCTTCTGCAAACTTTGCCCTGTTATAAATTGAAATTGGCTTTCTATCTCATAATTCAGTCACTTGTAAACTTAGAATACTATAGAGATTTTTAATAAAAGGACAGACTGTGATATTAGTACTGGATTCAAATCTTTTTTACTTTGTAACATTGAGCTAACCTTCGAAAGTAGCTATAATAATGGCTACAGGTGCTCCCAAATTACAGTCCATTACATCCCATTATGCCCATTGTAAGTTGAAAATATTCTAAGTCAAAAAATGCAACACAGTGCTCTGTAGAGTACTGGTTGTTTTCCCTTGAGACTTCATGGCTAACAGGAGCTGCAGCTGCTGCTACTACCAAGCATCACAGAAAAGAAGCTACTGCACAGTCCTGGCCTGGATTTGAAATTCTGAATACAGTATCTACTGAATGCATATTTACTGGGAACCCCTGAAATGTTACTGGAAACATCTGCAGTAGGCTCCAGTCTCCTGCTCAGGGTACAATGTAAGCCTGAGGAAAAAAAACTAAAAGACAGAACTAAGAGACAGAAAGAGGGGAGCCAGGCTGGCCAGTGCTACTTTAGCAAAAGATGCTGGTCCATCCAAGCCACTAATTTTTATTACTAATCAATTGGGGTAAAGGCAAGCTACATGCAAGGGTGTGTAATCACACAGTTTCTATAGAAACTAATGCAAGCAAGGCCCATAAAGGAAAAAAGACAAAGTATTTTCAAATCAGAATAGACAAAATATATTGTTGTAATTAGAACACTGCCCTTTTAGTTAAGAAAGTTTTAATTGTGGGAACAGAATTTGAGTGCGAGTTACTCTGACCTTGGCATGTGGAATTCAGCCAGACTCACTTCATAAACAAGCCAATTGTGGGGTTAACTCTTTACAGCCTGCACTGTTTACAGCCTGCTTTGGGCATAATCAATATTGCAATCTCCCACTCATATTATTTTTACATTATCATAAAGTTGAAAAAACTGTTAAATCAAGCCATCATATTGGTGACTTATGATTAATAAGTCTCCCATACTAAGAACTTACATTTAATAATAAATGTCTTAATGCTCTTATCACAAGAATGGGTTGCTTATTATGGGATTAGGTTGTTTATTTGTTCATTTGGTACTGGGGATCAAACTCAGGAACTTGCACCTGCGACTGCGCCTCCAAAGCAGGCACAGTGCCACTGAGCTAAATCCCTGACCCAGGATTAGGTTCTTAACAAAAGAATGAGTTCATCTTTTTTCGCTTTCTCCATATCAAAGTCTTTTAGAATTAAAGACAATAAAATACAGAAAGAACTTTGCACAGCACCGGAGATTTAGTGTTCAGTTGATAATTGATTCATTATTTCACTTAAGAGTAGCTGTTATTGCTTTCCCTTAGTGAGTTCATCCCTGAGAGGCTAATCCACAATTGGGAGGCCAACCCACAGAGCTGAGGCTTGGGCCTTGGGTGAAGGTAAACATTCTGAAACTGTCAGGTAAGGCTCTTGACCAGCCAGTCAGCCGTACTTAGCAACATCAGCCTGACCATGCTTGCTTCTTTCCAACTTCTAGATTATATGGTATTTTTCTTTTTACAATGACATTTAGCAAAGTCACTAATGATATATAGGTAGATCAGATGGAGGTGTATGGGCTAGAAGAACCAGTTGTAATATTAGTGGGCTTGCACTTCCTACATAGTGTGGCCACTGTATTGTTAAGAGTCTCTAAAGGAAGAAAGCTCCATTTATCCAAATAATTGAGCTTCTCTTTCATGCCACACAATTTAATGATCTGTGCTCAGTTTACAGAATAGCAGGAAGAAAGATAAACAAGCTAATCACAAAGTGAGGCTCAGGAAAACTTCCCTGAGAAAGTTGCCTTGCTTGAGACTAAAGGATAATTAAGAGCCAACTAAGAATACTCAATAATAAAAAGACAAATGACTGCAATGATTTGAATGTGTCCCATAGAGTTCATGTACAGGAGACTTAATCCCCTGTGGGAGGAGAAGTTCAGGCCTGGCTGGGCCAGATGCACTGCACTCCTGTGTCCTGAGCTAACTCAGAGACCTTGCTAAAGCTGAGCTAACTTGCCTAAGTGCATAGATGCTGGGTCCAACAGGCTACACCTCTGCCCCTAGTCCATGACTTCTTCACCTGCCCAAAAAAAAAAAATCACTCCACCATGCCTCCAATAAGATATCACCAAATGTAGCCGGGCGTGGTGGTGCACACCTGTAATCCCAGCACTAGGGAGGCTGAGGCAGGAGGATCTCTAATCACTCCACCATGCCTCCAATAAGATATCACCAAATGTAGCCAGGCGTGGTGGTGCACACCTGTAATCCCAGCACTAGGGAGGCTGAGGCAGGAGGATCTCTGTGAGTTCGAGACCAGCCTGGGCTACATAGTGAGTTCCAGGTCAGTCTCAACTACATAGCGAGACCCTGTCTCAAAAAATCAAAAAAAAAAAAGATATCACCAAATGTGAAATGCTCCTCCCCTGCTCCTCCCCCAAGGTTATCCCTATATAAGCCAGTGTGTTTCCTGAATAAAGCAGAAGCATTCCAGAAATGGCCCTAGAGTCTGCTTGGTGATCCCATGCCTCACCCTCTCAATAGGAGCTCCCGAATGACAACAATCCCCAATTCAACTGTGTTGAGAGGTGAGACCTTTAAGAAATGACAAGGTCCAGAGGGCCCTGTGTTCATAACAATGGATTGATGCTGCTGTCATATTGTGGAAGTAGTTTCCTGATAAAAGGATTAACTTGGGCCTTTCCTCTTCAATCCTTTCTTCTCCTCCCCACCCTCTTCTTCCTCCTCTTCCAGAGTTCTACCATGGATATTTTGCTGGATAAGTTGAAAATTTTAAACCAGCCTAGCTTTTTTCCCCCACATTCTGTGTCTTAGAAAATAGTTCCTCAAGTCATTGGGGAATATACTTGCAATCCCATCACTTGGGAGACTGAAGCAGGAAGATCAAGAGTTTGAGACTAGCCTGGGCTACATAATGAGTTCAAGATTGGCCTGGACTAAATCTACTACTCAGAAAACCAACTAAATAAATAAGTTTTTTTTAAAGCCTGAGTATAGCTCAATACTCCCTGGATTCAATTCCTAGTACTGAAAAAAAAAATCTTCAAGTATCCAAAGGATAGAGAAATAGAAGCAGAACCAACCTATGTTTCTCCATAGGATAAGCACCAATGAGCTCATCTTTAAAGACTTTATTTGAGTTCCTTGTAAGGAAAGTTTCATAGTAAGCAGCACTCTCAAATAACAGTCCAAGGAGGCTGCTGGCCACCTTTAGTACTCCTGCCAAGTTGCAATAACTATATAGATCTGGAGATTGTTTGAGAGGCGATTGGATCATGGGGTGCCACACTTATCAGTAGAGCCTTCCATTGATGAATACAGTAGCCAAATGTGCTACTAGAAGGTGGGGCCTGACTGAAGGTGAGCCACTAGGAGGATGACCTGGAAGAATATATATATTCTTGTCTCTGCCCCCATCTCTTCCTGGTTCATATGGATACAGTATCTTTTCCTCCACCTTGTCCCATGTCCCTCTGCCATCCTGTTTGTGCCTTAAAGCCAATCAACCAGACTAGAACCATGAAGCAAAATAAACCTCTTCCTTAAAATTGTGGTGTCACAGTTTGTAATAGCTAAAACTTGGAAGCAGCCCAACTGCCCATCAACTGGAGACTGGATAAAGAAAGCGTGGCGGGTTTTTTTTAATATAAAATGGAGTACTACTCGGACATAAAAAGTGAGAAATTAAGAGACATTTATAGCTAAATGGATGCACACTAAGGCCATACTCTTAACTGAAATAAATAGGACACACATATGTAAATATCAAATAGTTTCTCTGGTGTGAGAAACTGAAAGTGTAAATAAGGATCAAAATGTATAAAATAATGTGAATAGGAAGAAAAGGGCAGAGGGGAAGGGGAAATGGAAGGTGTAGGTGAAGGAAAGAAGGGAATGGATTAACATGAGAAAGGAAAAAATGGAAACAGTCTTTCTAAATAGGGAGGGATGCAGGGGTTTAAGGGAGGGCAGGGGAATGGGAAAAAAATAAGAACCAAGGTAGATTACATAAAGGTGCAAATTTCCAATGACAAATGTCATTATATTGTATGCCTAAAATGTACCAAAAATTAATTTTGAAATTTAAAAAATAAATTGTGATTGTCAGGTATTCTGTCCCAGCAATGGGAAAGTAACTAAGATACTCATATCAAAGATGGATCTTCCCAGCTGCTAGATTTAACCATTAGGCACAAAGTCATGATCCTAGACAGTCTAAATTTTCGCTAAAATCCTTATGAGTTTCCCTAATAATTTCCCAATTTTAAAAAAGTCATATACTTCTAATGTAATAAATTTCAAAATGTTTAGATCCAGAAGTCTGGTATGGTTCTCTTCCAAACTCCCTACTGGGGCCAAAAAGAAAGGGCGAGACAGTGGTTTCATGCTCTGCCATATGTCCAACTGGTAACAGTTGGTCCTAGTAAACAGGGCCCACAGCTGACTGATCCTCTCTACCTACCACCATTCTAGTACTCAGAGAGGAGTCACCCAGACACACAAGGTGTCAAGAGCATTTCCCAGAGCTCTTCATGAAACCGCAGAATAGCTGAAATGAGGCAAACTTCAAGCGAAAAACATTCCAGGCTGAAACAGAAATGGTGTGCAACTAAACTCTCGTTGCACAGCCTTTGGACTCAAGACAACTCAGCCTGCCCTCTGCCATCCCAGCTAAAATGGCCAAATTTAAAATATATGTTACAAAGGAGGCACCCTGAAAAGGGTATGGTGGTTGCTCAAAAAAATAGAATTACCGTACGATCCAAAAATACCACTACCCTCAGTCGTCACGACAGCCATAAGGTGGAAGCGAACCACATCTGTGAACTGGTGATAATGTGGCATGTACATATATATAGCCTGTACAAACCGTGGAATATGTATTATCCAGCCTTAGGAAGGAAATGCTACCACGTGCTACCACACTAATGAACCGAGAACATTTTGAAAGAGCCAGTTACAGAAGAACACATGCTGTGATTTACATGAGGCATAAACTTCTCAAATTCAGACAAAAAAAATGGAATGATGGCTGCCAGAGGCTGACAGAAGCAAGGAATGGGGAGTGGTGTTTCAGATCAGAAAAATCAAAGAGGCCTGGGGACAGTGGTAATCATTTTCACAGCAATATGAATGTATGTAGTGCCAAAAATTAAAAAAAAAAAAAAACAAATGTAGCTCATTTCGAAGTCCCTGGGTTCAATCCCCAGTACTGCAAGGGGAAAAAAGGAAAAAACCCTAAAAAGTGTTCACATGACAAATTTTTTGTTTCATCATATTTAAAAATAAAAAGGAGTCACCTGCCGTACTAAGAAGTAACCACCTTTGGATATATCAGGTTGAGTTATATAATAGGATGGCAAAGATCTAACTCATTGGAGTTTTTTGTGTGTGTTTCGTTGGAGGTTGTTGTTGTTGTTGTTTTTCCATAGCTCCTGGAGACAGGCAGCGCTCCTGTAAGACGGCACCAGCCAGGATATAACGCAGTCAACACCGCAACCGCCACCCGGGATTACTTTCTTCAGAAAAGGCCCAGAGCCTTCAGCTGCCAAACAGGTGCCAGCCGAGCAGTCTTTCAGGTTGAGGTACACAGACGTTCTTCTAGTCAAAGGGCCCCAGAGGAACTCCTAGGTCCGGGGCCAACCATAAAGCGTCTGTTTCCTGTTGTCCCGCCCTCTCATAATTTCTATTGGTAGATTTCAAACCCGTGGGAACCAATGAGAGTGCCCAGAAGTGCGGCGCCGCAGCTGTTGCTCCTGGCGCGGCCTTTGAAAGGGAAACTGTAGCTGAGGAGTCATGGTGGGACCTGGGCCCTCTGCTGCCACTGCTGCCTCCGCCGCCGCTGTGGGTGAGTGTGACCGTGTGTCTCTATTTCTTGAAGGCCTTGGAGCACCGGCAAGGAAGTAAGGAGGCAACCGAGATCCTTTCCGCGGCAGTTGCCCATCTGCTCTCCAGACTGCCTCGGTTGCCCCTGACGTGGATCCCAGATCCGGATCCCAGGCTGGGCACGGGTGCTGAGCCCCTCTGAAAATGAAGTCATCGATCGAAAATCGGAGACCGCTTGCCTGGGTCACCGCACCTGTGAGAAGCAACGCGCTTTGTTACAGCTGCGCAAATTTAGCCGCAGGCAGAGCTGGGTATGGCCCTTTGCGCTGGGCCGGAATGTGGACAGCAGCCGTGGGCAGATTGGGTGGGATGAGGAAGAAGTTACCCCCGAGTCCAAATCCAATTGTGGAAAAGGGTCATCTTTTAGAATATAAATGAACTAGTTAAAATTTCAAGCTAAAGTTCTGTTGTTTGCTTGCTTGTTTTGCAGAAGAGCGGCAGAAAAAGCTGCAGGAGTACCTAGCAGCCAAAGGAAAACTGAAAAACCAAAACACCAAGTGAGTTTTATTTACCCACAGTAATGCCAGTTTTGTTGCCATCGTTGCTAACAGCAACTTAAAGCCTTTTCAAAACATAGCCGTTTTGCCTGCAGCCTACTCAACCAACACTGGAATCCTAAGATAACTCAAAAAGAGCATTTCAGTCCAGACATGACAATGACTCTGAGTGTTGTCTAATCTGTTGGCAGAGATTTATCATGACACTCTCCAAAGGAAAGAGGGGAGGATATTATCTACCATACTGGAAGCTTTTCTTGTCCTCTCTTTTTCTGGGTAAAAATTATTCTCCTCGAGGCAACTTTTGGTTAAGGAGTTCAATGACCCTGTTTCTAGTGGTTCCTGCCAAAGTAGCAGAGCCAGTTATCAGTTCACGGTGGAGGCACACTGACATCTTCCAGCCCAAAGATGCTCTTTAATCAATTCTGAATTTTTACTTTTGAGGTGGACAAAACAAAACCATTTCACTCATCTTTGTCAACATGTTACCTCATTATGGTGTTATCCATCCCCCTGGCTTAGCATAGATATATTTTCTTTCCCAATTGGGTTGGTCGATTTTTATTTGAAAATTAATTTTTAATAAGTTAACTGTTATTCTTTATGTTGTTATATTGGGCTTTTACCCAAATTCTGTTTCTTTGATTAAATTAAAAATTATTGCTGAGTGTGCTGGTACACACCTGTAATCCCAGCACTTGGGAGGCTGAAGCAGGAGGATGCCCAGAGTTTCAGGCCACCCTGAGCTACAATAGTGAGACCCTGTCTCAAAAAAACAAAATTAATTATTTAACTAATTTAAAAATAGTCAACAAGTACTAATGTACCTATACTGTATCAGTCACTTTAATGCTACAGATATGATGCTTATGGTGCTTAATGAGACAGAAAGGTCCCTGTCCTCCTTCACTGGGTGATCAAAGTCTTTTTAGTTTAGCAATTAATTGTCTTGATCTGTGGAGATTAAATCTTTTCTAAGTTCTGCTCTGTTCACCTCCTTTTTCTTTTTTTCCCTTTTCGTCTCACTAGCTAGATTTCATCAATGTCCCTATTTTTTTAATTTCAGTCATGCCTTGGCATCCACAGGGGATGGGTTCCAGGATTCCCCACAGATGCCAAAATCTATAGATGCTCAAGTCCCTGTGTAAAATGACATGGTGTTTGCATGCAACCTGCTTATATCTTTCCATATACTTTAAATCAGCTCTAGATTGCTTGTAACACCTGATACGTAGTAATTGCTATGAAGTAGTTACCCTGTGTTGTTTAAGGAATAATAACAAAATGTCTATGATGTTCAATATATATGCAATTTTGTTTTTCAAATATTTTGGAGCAGTTGGTTAGAACTACAGATGTCGAATTCACTGATATTAAGGGTCAGCTATACATCATCTTTTTAAATTAGCGTATGTTTGCAATATATAATAGTTACATTTGTTTTGGTAAATTAGTATGTATATGATTTCTTGATCATTTTCCATCATATATATTTCACTTTTTCACCCTGAAAATTCACTATTTGGAAGGGTACATATAACAAGGAATTTTTTTTTTTTTTTTTTTTTTTTTTTTTTTTTACCATACATTAAAAAAGGGGACTTTTGCTTTTACGATATTTCACTAATACTGTTAGAATGCTTCATTTATGCACAGGATATCTCTGAAAGAATCATGAAGCAATGGCTTCCAGGAAGAGAAATACAGAAATAAATAATAAGGAGACTTTATTGAATTAGACTTTTGAATTACTTTACCATATACAGAAATTTTAAGGCATTAAAATTCTATTCAAAATTCTTAATCATCGTACTTTCAAGCTTTGTTGGTTCTCTACTAAGGATTAATTTTATTTTTTCTTTTATAGGCCTTATCTAAAAGCCAAGAATAATTGCCCAAATCCACCATCGTCTAAATCTGTAAGTAGAAATTAGATTTTAAAGAAATACCTAGTTTAGAATTAAGATTATTTTTTAAAATAGTAAAGATGCTAGCTAAATTATAACAATGCTAAAGAGCATATATTTCTCATAAATATAACTGCAGTTGGGTTTCATAAGGGAGACATTTTTTGAAAAGTACAAATAACATAGTTAAGTTTTATAACCAAAAAATCCTTGAGTAGATGCTTAATATCTAACATTTTTTGCCTGTTTATTGTGTGCCTGGCACCTCCTAACTTGCATTAACCCACCTCATCCTCACAACTTTATGAAGGGTAGAAACTACTTACTAAGTAGCTCATGTTTCACATGAGGGACCTGAGTCATGAAAAGCTTAAATATTATTCCAAGGTTAGGTAGCTCTTAAGTAACAACAACATTGAGGGCCTTCTGATCTAAACCACTTTAGTATTGTGCCATGAAGTGAATACCTATGTTGGGTCTTCCAAGCTGCTTAACAAAAATACACTTCCCAAACACTGCATTATAACTAGATTGTGGGCAGAATGGAAAGAATTCTATCATTCTTAAGATTTTAAGTGAGAGTGAACCCAGGATTTAGCTCAGTTGTTCTGCTGCCTGCCTCCCAAGCACAAGGTCCTGAGTTTAATCCCCAGTACCAAAAAACAAAAAAAATTGGCCTTCTGAAAAGGATACAGATTCTTCACTTGCAATAAAATGAATATTGCTATCCATAAAAATCTCATTTCTAATTTTTGAAGCAGGAGCTTTACCAGATTTCTAAGATAAACTGAAATTGTTTTGCCCAAAGTGAGATATTGGTGCCAGTTTTATAAGTTTTAATGATTCAGTCACTACACACACACTACACATGTGTGTATACTTGTATGGGTTTACATGTGCACATATGGACATTGTATATTATATGTATGCATGACATCTTAGACACTGAAGGATAAAACGTGTTTATAAGGCAAAATGTAAACAGTAAGGAAGCACTTGGTTATACTTCTGCTTTATGCAGATTGTACCTGTGTAGGATGTGAGTCTTTTGGTTTTGGTTTTGGTTGTTTTGTTTTGTTTCTATTCTGGGTATTGAATCCAAGGCATTCATACTGAGCTGCATATTTTATGCAGATTGTACCTGTGTAGGATGTGAGTCTTTTGGTTTTGGTTTGGTTGTTTTGTTTTGTTTCTATTCTGGGTATTGAATCCAAGGCATTCATACTGAGCTGCATCCCCAGGCCTTTTTATATTTTATTTTGAGATAGTTCTTGCTAAGTTGCCTATGCTGGGCTCAAACTTGTGACCTTCCTGCCTTGTCCTCCCAGTCATACCACCACACCCCTCTAGGATGCAAGTTTTAAAGAAAAAGAAAAATGTGCTGGAAAAGTTCTTCAGTCAGAGTTGGCATTTCTGACTTCGGTAAATCATCTCTTCCCTCCCCCCATTTCCCTGCCTTCCCATTCATCTCTTAAATGAGAGCAATACTTGCATTATCTGCCTTACACAGTTCTAAAGATACAAATTTAAAAGGAAGGAAATCTCAGAGTTTAAGAGGAAGTAAAAGAACTTCAAGAATAGTCATTGTTACAATTCGTGGAATTTCCTAATTGCCTGGATCCAAATCCTAACTCCATTTGAGAACTAAGTGACCATAGACAAGCTATTTAACTGCATCTATAAAATAGGAGTAATAGGAGACTAGAGTTGTGTAAAAAAAATTGAGTTAATAAATATTGAAATACTAATGCCAGCTGTTTGGCTTATGTAGGCACACATTTTAACAGAATCATTTCCAGATCTTCAACTTTTTTACATGCACTGACCTAAAATTGATTTAAGAATATACCACACATGCGATTTCTCCTTTCCTTCTTCCCTTAGTACCTGTTCCCTTCCTCTTTTCAATTCTTTCTTTTCTTGCCCAGTATACGCAAATCACTCACCTATCTCATCCCTAATCTTAATATGCTTCTTTAGCCTAGGATGGATACCTCCAGAGTACAAAGTGAAGGGAAAATTTGAAATAATGAGATTGATGGTGAGAAAGCCTTTTGCCATTCAGATGGTTTTCAGTTCTTTGCTTTTAACATTGTCATCTAGTGAAACCCTGAAAATTATTTTTGGCTGAGAGATTTTTAGAGAAGCTCAAAAAATGGAATGTTATTGCTATAACAAAATACCTTGTAGTCCTAGCTACTTATTTAAAAAAGGAATAAAAATGATGCACAGCCCCCTCTCATTATATCAATAAATAATATTGGGCACATGAGCTAATTTCTGGGGTACGGTGTTCATCAAAATTATTCTGGGAGTACATGAACAAAAAATGTTTGATAAGATGCCCCTTATTTCATGGCTTTATAATTTTCTTTGTTTATATCTTTTCTTCTAGAGGTACTTAGGGACAAATATGACTACATCTTTGTGTCCCCTGAGTCTAGCACAGTACCTATCATGCAGTCAACATTTAGTAAATCTCTGATGATTTAAATCCTCATTACATCCTTTGTAAATCGTCTCCCTTCTCATACTTCATATGCCCAGAATGAAGAGAATTTCAGTTGGAATCAATCATTCCTCCTTGTACATACTATCTGTTTTTGTTCAGTTTGTTCCATCATTTCTAAAGTGGATTGAGAAACAAACAGTCAGAAATCAAGGTTCAGAAACTACAATTCTAGCTCCAACCCAGCCTCTGACTCCATGCCTAGTCTTGGACACCTCAGTTTCTCAAATTAAGGGGCTGGGTTTAATGATACCTAAAACATTTTCCAGTTTTATCTTTCTGTATTTGCATATTAGTTGCTAGCCTGATAACTCTTCTAAGCTCAGTTTTTCTCTCTAAGTGGAAGCTCATGCAATAGTATGACCTGCCCTACTACCTAGAATAAATTAGCTAGGTCAGGCTGATCTAAAATCAAGATATAAAAAAGGTATAAGATGAAACATTGCAAATCATATACCTGATAAGAATCTAGTATCCAGGATATATGACTCTTACAACTTAACAAATTTTTTAAAATCCAATTTTAATATGAGTAAAGAGTCTTAATACACATTTATTAAAGAAGATAAAGATATGATGAAATGTTTAACCATCAGGGAAATTAAAACCACTGTGTGGTACTACTTCATACCCACTGGGATAGCTATAATTAAAAAAACAGATAACAACAAGTCTTGGGGAAGATGTGGAGAAATTAGAATCACTGTATATTGTAGGTGAGAATGTGAATTAGTGCAGCTACTTTGGGAAAACAGTTTGACAGTTCCTCTAAAATTAAACATAGGTTTGCTATATGACCCAGAAATTCTGCCTCTAGGTATATACCCAAGAAAATTGAAAATACACATTCATAAAAACTTATATACAAATATTTATAGCAACATTATTAAAAATCCCAAAAGTATACACAACGTCTATTCATTGATGAAAGGATGGGGCCGGGGATTTAGCTCAGTGGTTCTGCCTACTTCTCAAGCACAAAGTCCCTAGTTCAATCCCCGGCACCAAAAAAAAAAGTCACATTGATGAATGGAAAGCCAAAATGTATATAATTACACAAATGAATTTTAAGCCCTAAACAATAATGAAGTGCATGAGTGGGAACAGAGATATATGAGAACCCACTGTACTTTCTGATCAATTTTGCTGTTATCCTAAGACTTCTCTAAAACTAAAGTTTATTAAATTTTCTTAAAGGTAAAATCACTGATATATGCTACAACTTGGGAGAATCTTGAAAACATTACACTAAGTAAAGGGAGCCAGTCACCAAAAACTATATATTGCATGATTCCGTGTATATAAGAGGTCCAAAATAGGTACATCTGTAGAGATACAGAAAGTAGATTAGAAGTTGCTAAGGGCAACTTCCCAGGGGAGGGATAGGGGGAACTAACAAGTACCAGATTTCTTCCTAGGACAATGATAATGTTGTGCCATTGCCTAATAGTGATTATTATACAACTTTATGAATATGCAAAAACCCGCTGATTTGTATTCTTAATGGTCAGTTTTATGATATGTGAATTATATGCTTGGGGTTTTTTGTTTTTGTTTTTTTGTTTGTTTTGTACTGTGGATTGAACTCAGGACCTTGCACTTTCCAGTCAGGCACAGTGCTACATCCCAGCCCTTTCAGTATTTTTAATATATAAGTACTACAAAAAAATAAGGCAAATCAGTTTTCTTACCAACGTCCCTACTTCAAGTAAGCTATGATGTGGAGATGTGAGGCACATGTAAGTATTGGGGCCAAGAAGTAACCCAGACAAGAGCTCTCTACCTACCACCTCCAACCCTCCCTATTCTACCCTCAGCAGCACCTCATGCACTGATACCTTTGGTCAAATGGGCATGTAGTTACAGATTTCCTTTCTATCTTCCTCACCAAGTTTATTTAGTGATCCTTTACAACGTTGTCAAATCAAAAATACAGTGGTAACTCTGTCATTTCCATATCTTCCCTTGGAGACATATATTCTTAAATATACCAAATTCTCCTTTCTAAGTAATTGCTTTCACCTCAGAAGCTCTGAAGTCCATGGTGGCTTGCTCCTATATTTATGGTGTCATTTCTAAATTCCCTGCCCTAGGTTTCAAAGTTTCCTATGACCTTCTCCCTTTCTTATCTAAAATTAAATCACATGGCTAAAACTCACACTTATTAATCATGAAGAGTCTAACCTTAAAATCTTTTCCTGACTGACTTCATAATGACTAACTTTCTGCCAAGATGCTAGATATTTCCTAAAATATGACTCAGTGTATCTCAGGCCTCCCGGTATCTCCCACCAATTTACTATTTTGTGGTTGATCTTCAGGGACAAGATAGTTTTTGATTTTTTTAACCTGTAACACAGCTTTTTTTTCCCCCCCTTAACTGGTACTGTGAGCTTACTTTTTTGTTTGTTTGTCCTTTCAGACCATTAAACCCAAAAAGGATGTTCTCAACCATGCTGTTTTGTCTATCAAAGCTACCAGACCCATTAGCGTTAAACTCCAGTCCAGACCAACTAATATAACAGGATCCCAGAAGCCGAAGTTGGAGGCACCAAAACATGTGAGCAAAAGTCTGACTTCAAGAGGTTTTTCTTCCAACCCAAAATGTAAACCTTCCAACAAGAGTCACCAGCAATGTGAAGCTGGATCATCTGCTAAAGGAGAATTGTCGAGAAAACCGATGAGGTCACCTAATGCACAGAAACCAAAAACTACAAAGCAGCAGGTAACAGATCAAGCAAATACAAAATGTACAGACTCTGTAGATAATAACTATGTGGAAAACAAATCTTTGGATGGCTTTCTTAAAGAGCTGAACAAAGAGAACTTGCCTCAAACCTTATCACAACCTGAGAAGAAGCCAAATCCTACATTATGTACCACAAGTAAGCCAAAGAATAACTCTTATAATCAAACCAAGAGCAGTTTGACTCCTAAACAAGTCTTGGGCAAAAGTTTGGTGACTGGTGCTGTTCTGAAAGACAGGGTTAATAATAAACAATTTGTTAGAAAAACACAAATAAGGACTGTACCGGAAAAGGAACACCTCTCTAAAGGAACAGACCTTGCAAGACCAGAAAAACCCCCCAGGACAGTCCCCTCTCACTTTATTCAGACCCCTGGTAGGACTCAAGCATCAAAAAAACCAGTGGTCAAGAACATAAAGGATGTAAAGGTTGACTTGGATAAATATGAACAACCAAAAGAAACTAAGGTACAATCATATACTGTTACTAAAGAGAAATTAAAATATGCCAAACCCAGGACATACCCCAATTTGCTGCATGGAGGACCTAACAGCAAACATCCAAACATTAAGCAAGATCAGAAGCCCACGCAACCTTGTTTTAGACCCCAGATATGTGTACTGCAAAAATCAAAATCTGTAAACCAGAGGGCTAATTTGATAGCAGGCAAGTTTAATTCAGTCATCCCAAGCATTCCTAGCATAAGAGCAAATAGAACCAACAGCTTTCAACAGAGAGCACAGACTTTGGACCCCAAGTTTAAAAAGACTGTTCCCCAGAAGCATTTCCTGAGCAAGACAGCTCCCAAAACTCAAGCTAGTGTCACAACCAGAAATGGGAGAGGAGTCCCAAATGCTATCCAAACTAATCCAAATATTAAAAAGACAACAGCAGAGGATCGAAGGTACATTGTTTTAATTCCAAGGTTTTCAGCTTAAAATAATTGGGCAAATTGACTACCAAGAATCATTGGTTAGGGGACAGGGATTTGGCTCAGTGGTTCTGCCACCTGCCTTGCAAGTGCAAGGGCTTGAGTTTGGTCCCCAGTACCAAGAAAAAAACATGTGAACAATAGTTTATTACAGTAGATTGTAGGGGGTGGGATGTAGCTCATTGGTAAAAGCACTTGCCTACCATGTGTGAAGCCCAGAGTTCAATCCACAGCATGGACAAAAAGAGTAGATCATGCCTAGTGATACTATATTAAATGTCTAGGAGAAAAAGATGTAGGAATAGGGAGAAGAGAGCCATTAAGTCTGCTTATGGGAATTAGGACCACTTCTCCAGAGAGAACAGTTTTTAAATGTCTCAAGACCACACAGAAGTATTGTAAATAACAACAACCAGAGGGCAATCATACAGTTTTTAAAATGGTTGTATGTTTTCCTTTATTCCTTGAAAATTAAGTGAAAATAAAATAAATGCTTGTAGATATACAAAACAAAATTGTTGGTTAGGAAATAGGTCATAAATAGTAGCTCCTAAGTAATTCTTAGCTACTGCCTGAAAAAAAGATTTGAAACAACTATAATAAATATTAAGACTTGGCAGCTAGATGGTACATGTATGTGTTACAAATCATTCTCTAACTTTATATATGCTTAAAATAGTTTTTTTTTAAAAATTGAAATACAGAGAATGTATGAGTAAGAAACAGCTATTGATGTAGTCTACTCAGGAAGTATTGGAGAGCAATAGAACAGGGCAGGGTAGGAGTTAGGATGCACAGAGGTAGGAACTAGGAAGATGGTTGTCCCTTGCCAAGCAGACCAGTGATTAAGTCCCGTAGATTTATCAAGGAAGGAGAAACAGGAAACAGACTTCATGAGTCTGACTAGGTCAAGTTTTGGAAAGTAAACTAAAGCAGAAAGGAACTGTTAACAGCATTAAGATGATGAAAATCAGAATCTCAGGTTGCTCGGGCTTATTATTAATATTCTTGATGTTTGAAAAGATTTTATATGTTTTCTGCCCAAGACTAGAAATAGTCTCACGATGTGGGTGAACCTCCCAAGAGAATCACATACACATACCTGACTGCAGTAGAAAGAATGGAGATTCCTGACAAGGGGGACAGAGCATATAGAGTTAATAGAGAGCTACAACGTGTGGGTGTGGGTGAATTGAGTGCAGGACTTAATCCCCAAATGCAGCCCTGAACACACTAGCAAGCTCTTTGCCCTCCTGCAGAAACAAATTAGTTGAATTCAATGATGTGATTAAGAGGTTAGGACTAGGATGGCCAATTTAGATCGAAGTTCAGGAAGGTACTTTCAACAGGGACATCTGAACTGAGACCTAAGACTGATGACAAGAAGAACCCTTCCATGCACAAAGAAAAGTGAGTGCAGAGACTCTGAGATGGTGAGCAAGGAAGGAAGTGACCTTTCAGTCTACGTCAGACAATAGAGCGATCATCAGACAGTGTGGCATACTGAACATATTTGATACTAAAGGGACAGAATCTTAAAATCACTCGTGCCCCAGGTAGTCCATCATGCCTCCAGTATGTCGGGTGTTAGATGAAGAGGGGAAAACACAGTCAGTCTCTGCCCTTCTGGAGCTTGTGGTTTGGTGTGTATATGGAGAATGTCAGAAAAATAAAATGATACTGAGGTCCTAGGAGTAAGTTGGTTTTAGAAAAGGAAGGTTCTCTCTTTATGTATGATTCAAAGGAAGAATAAGGAGATAGGAAGATTACCAGGAACTGGAAGAAACACATGTCAGATATCCCAACTTCTATCATGAAGTAAATGGTTGAAGTAAAGGAGTGAGTGAGGAACAATCAGGACAGAAATAAGCACTGAATGAATTGTTCTCCAGAAACAGGGAGAGAAATGAAAGAGCGGATGGCATCCATGTATTAAAAATTATTGGCATTCTGGAAAAAAAGCAAATCTATAAGGACAAAAGCAGACCAATGATTTCTAGAGAAGACCTGGGATTAGAGGCAGGGTCGACTACCAAGTACCCTGAGGGAATTTTTTAGGGTTTTAGGACAGGTTCACATCTTGATTATAGTTATGGTTACATGACTTGGCACACTTGTACTCACAGAATCACACACTTAACAGTGGTGAATTTTACCATATGTGTTGAATAATTGTATGTGCCAAGCACAGTGCTAGGCACTGGACATCTATTGCTGCTTTCATAGAACTTATGTTCTAGTGGAGGAGACAAAAGGTCAATACATTGATTAAATTAGTCAGGAAAATGGTAGATAATTAGTTTTCAGGGAAGTGTTGTTTGAGTAGATGACTGATGCAAGTACCTGAATGAACATGGGTTAAGAAACTGAAATGATGCCAGAGCTCTTGGGGGTACTGAGTGAGAGGGTGAGTGGGGTGACATGAAGTTGGAGACTACACAGAAGCCAGATTAGACTGTGCTTTTAACCCATAGAGAACATTTTGAATTTCATTCCAGTAGTCGTGGGAATTCCTCAGCAGTGATACAGTCTGTTTTACTTTATAGGTCAGTTACTATGCAGCGAATTTGATAAGGTTAGAGTGGAAGCCAGATGATTAGACTGCTGCAGCTTTTCCAACAGTAATGACAAGGGTATGGATCAGCATGGTGGCAGTGTAGACAGAAGCACCACTGAATCTTTCAGTGATGTGTAGGTATGAGAGAAACAGCTCAAGACAGCTCCTAAGTTTAGACCCTAGAAACTAGGTACACTGGGATACTATTTATAAAGTAAACTGGAAACAGATTTAGAGATGAAAGTCAATAACTTTGTTTTGGATAATATTAAATTTAGAAATCTAAGATAAAGTGTACACTTCCACATCATTAATGCATAGTTACAATTTAAAGAAACTAGACAGCCTACATCTCAACACTTGGGTCTACAAGTCTTGGGGTCTCTGCCCCCAAAATGTAGAGGAGTGCCTCCTGAGAAGCAAGAGTGCAGAATATGAATAGTAGAAGATAAAAGATTAGGACTTGACACTACCAGCTACTTAAAAGAAGAGCCCTGAAATTAGTGATTTAGTTTCTGAAAGGAAGGCAATTGTGTGTGGTCAGGAGAGGGGTAAGGAACTAAGTGAAGTTGATCACTTTGACCACCAAGACCCTATTAATGGCAGAATGCTATTTGTGCGGGTGTGGCTTGTGTAACAGGTAACAAGTTTATAGTGGGGGAAATGGAGCACCAGAGGGAGTGGGTCTGAGAAAAATGATGAGGAATGATCATGAAGCTAAGGTATTTCAAGTGCTGGCTATTATCTCGCTGTATGAAACCCTAGTTATCCTAATGTCTACCTCTAGGGGTTTTTGTTGTTTTTGAGACAGGATCTTGTTGTATTTTTCAGTCTGATGTTGAACTCACTATATAGCTCTGGCTGGCCTCAAACTCATGGTGATCCTCCTACCTCAGCCTCCAGTGCACTGGAATTACAGACATGAGCCACTATGCCCAGCCCAACATCTTGCCTTCTCATGGGTGGGAACAATCCAGTATTGCCATTACCTGTTTGAAATTGTTTTTTAATCTCTTGACTTTTTCTATAATTGAAGGTTTAGTTATAACTGACCACTGCATATCATATACTTTAGAAGCTAGACCATGTATAAAGAAAAAAACTAAAGCCATGCTCTCCCCACCTTTAATTGCATAACAGGAAACAGCTAGAAGAATGGCAAAAATCGAAGGGGAAAGTCTATAAACGGCCTCCTATGGAATTTAAAACAAAAAAAAAAGTAATAGATGAAATGAATATTTCATTCTGGAAGAGCATTGAAGAAGAAGAGGAAGAAAAGAAAGCACAGTTGGAACTGTCCAATAAGATTAACAGCACTCTAACAGAGTGTCTGCGGCTCATTGAAGAGGTAAGTGAGGAAGATGAGCTCCGAGAGTTTTGGCCCAGCCAGACATTAGCATGTGGGTGTCATCCAGGTACTATGGGCTGGGCAGGAGGATTATAAATTCAAGCCAAGACTAGTCAAATTAGTGACTTGGTATCTCAAAATTTTGAGAACCCCCTTGGTTCAATCTCTAGTACTGCTAGTTTCAATTATTTTATTTCACACTTTCATATATCTTCTTTAGTTTTGTGTTTTCCTAGTCTCAGTATTATGCTGATTTTGTCAAATAAGTATTTTACCTTTTCTGTGAAGGTTTGGTAAGAACTTCCATAAAATCATCTGGGCTGTGCTACTTTTATATATATCTTTTCAATTTTTTCTGTGGTCATTGGTCTATAAGTTTTCTTATTTCTTGAGCCAACTATAGTAAAGTCTGCGCCTTTTTAAAAAATCAAACTTGCCAAATATTTTTCAATAATCCCTTTAAAAGAGTGTCTTGAGTTTTATTGAAAACTTTTTCTTGTGCATTCATGTCTGCATTTGTTATTGGCTAACTTGAGTCTTTGCTTTAATGATAATAGAAATTAAAACTAAAACAACAATATGAATTTACAGGAAAAAGCATTAATTGGAAAGTACAAGAAAAGATAAAGAACTACAGCTTGAGTATTAGCTGGAGAGTAGACAGACACTCTGATGAAAAGACTGGGTTGGCCCACCCACAAACACAGGAGAATGATATTAAGGATTATCAGCCCTAGTGTAGCTCTAGAAGAATCATGGTTTGAGAAGTGGTTCTATCCTCATTGTTATCTGAGGTTCTGACAGACCTGGGTCCTTGGCCTCCTGAACAAAGAATTGAGCAGGCCCCACAGAAGTAGAAGTGAGGGCCGGGATTTTAGCTCAGTGGTTCTACTGCCTGCCTTGCAAGTGCAAGATCCCAAGTTCGAACCCCGGTACCCAAAAAAACAGAAGTAGAAGTGAAATCATAGATTGTTAGTCAGGATATGCTCCTGAGGGTGGGAATGAGTCATTGAAAAAAGCTCATAGCCCCAAAGAAGCCAGGTATCAGAGTCTGCATTAGTGGTGGTGAACCTATGGCAAGCATGCCACAGCAGGCTGTTTGTATCATTGAAAGTTCTAAAAGGTTTGCCATCTATGGTTTATATGTGGTTTTTTCAGGGGCGGGGGTAGATCTTTGAACTGGCATGGCAGTTCACACCAATCAGGGACAGATCTCTTCCTTTCTGATGGAAAGCAAAATGTTTGTTGCTATATGGACCTTTAAGGAAATGTCATGGTGCTCAGAGCCCACAACAGGGGTGGAGGTGGAGGGATTCAAACCACAATGTAGATTATAATTTTTTATAATTGCAGTTGTTGAGGACTGAAACAAGTAGTGCATGTGTCCTCAAGCAGGCTTAATTGTTAGAGGTGGGTACTCTGTGGTTTCTAAAGAGCTTCTATGGGGCTCCCCAGAAGCCTAAGCGTGTGCACCTTCTTGTCTTTCCCAGCTGTAGTACAGGTGTCAGAACTGAGCACTCTGATTTTTGGAGAGCCAGCTTCTTTTCTCCTCTGGCCTTCAGGCCCCCTTCTTTCAGGAAATTCTCCTCTCTGCCTCCTGCCTCACTATGAAATGATTGTCTTCATGGCAGTTTGTCTTAACGTTGTGTCTTTTTTTTCTCGGACCCAGGTGACCACTAGCTCAGGACAATGGCTAGAGACTTTTAGGTGTTAGTCTAATGGGGAAGGATCTGGAACTGAATTCTATAAAAGCTGGTAATTGGATGTCCCCATGAATCTTGAAAATTACTTTAGTTTCTCCTACCTTGGTGTCTTCCAACTTGAAGGGGGATGAGATAGTCTAGTAAGTTTAGGGATAATAAACTCTGTTCTGTTGACTATGTCCAAAGTTTTAAAGTAATAAAGGATTAAAAAATGAAGGTCGACCTTGATTCTCCTATAGTTACCTATTGGGCATTTGTAGACCCAAGGGAAGAGTCATACATTTTAGCAATAACTGCTTTTAAGTCCCTGTCGGCCTCAGAAGAAAACACAGTTTTTAATGAGCAACAGGTGAAGGGTCCCTATAGTGCTCTCTGACTTCATCACACCTATTAGGTTTATTGTTCTTTTTCTAGCTTTTTAGTTGAAAATTTAGATGATTTAAGTCCATCTTTCTTATTTTCTCACAAATACGTTTAATACTATAAATTTACCTCTTTAATTCTCTTTTGATCATATCCCTCAGATTTAACTAATACGTTTTATCAGTCAGGATTAAGTCACAAAAATATCTCAATAAGGAATATAATGTTGAGATTCGCTACTCGTGTATTCCCTCAAAACAGACTCTTAAGAGGAAGATTTGTGTGTAAGTAATTTATTAGGAAGAAGTTTCCAAGAAAAACTGGGAATGAGGTGAGTTTGTGAGACCAGGCAGGGCTGGAGGCCAACAGGGTGTGATGTCAAGCTAGTCCCTGGAGGGTGACCATGACACAGTCCCATGGAGACGTCAGGAGACCGTGTAAGCCACACCTCTCAGTCATCCCAAGCATAGGTAAAGGAGCTGCAGCATTAATACTGTCATGGTTATTTATTAATGGTTAATGGTTTCCTTGAGGAGACAAAAATTCCCAGGCATTGCTGACATTGGACACAGAGACAAAGGCAAGATACTAGCTATTAGAAATGAGAGCACACTGTGAACCAGGGTACACAAAATGATAAAGGGACCAGAAGGAACATGTATTACACAGTGACATCCATATGTGACATGCAGGGCTAATAGCAAAAAAAGGAAACTAAGGCAACAGTGGCAGTAACTGCAGGAAGCAGCTAGTACCATGGGGCCTAGGAAAACAGAGAGCTAGAGAGTATATGGGAAGAACTACACCAAATGCTTTTCTTGTTATCTCATTCAGCAGTCAACATAAAATACTTCTGTGTTTCCCCACACACCAAGCCATCAGCCAATTCTACAGCAGACAGCTGGGTACCCTCTAATTCAATTCAGTTCTAATACTCTCTATGTAGAGATAGTATCAGATCCCACAGGTAGAGAACTTGATCCCATAAAACTGTCCCTTTCCCACTTCTAATGTCCATTGTAAGCCCCAGTTGCTTTACCTGTGAAAAACTCCTATCAATCAGGAGTTTTACCCCTTCCTCCAGTTTGACTAATTTGCTCACAGAAATGAAAAAAAAAAAATTTTTTTTTTTTACTTAAATTGTCTACATGTTATAAAGGACATTACAGAGGATACAGATGAAGACACAGACAGGGCAAGACATACAGGAAAGGACACAGAGCTTGTCTACCTTCTCCGTGCGTACCACCTTCCAGAAACCTTCATGTGTTCCGTTCTCCAGAAGCTCCCTGAACCCTGACCTTTTGGAGTTTTAGGGAGGCTTCATGACGTAGGCACAATTGATCAAATCATCTCCACTGGTGGTCAGCTTCACCTTCAATCCTTCCCCAAAACTGGAAGCAGAGGCACTGAAAGTCCCAACGCTCTAATCCTATCTTGGACTTTCCAGTGGCCAGCTTCCATCTTGACATCTACCTCTGGTCTTTTAGTCATTAGCATACGAAAGACATGTATCCTTGGAGGTGGCAGGAATTTTAAGAGTTGCATGTCAGGAAATGGAGGAGAGCCAAATAAATACTTTAATTATTACACTAGGAAAGATGAACCCAGGTGGACATGGGACTTGAACTCTAGAGGACATACTACCCAGCAGCTGCTGGTAGCTCAGGCAAGAGAAGAGTCTTCCCAGTATGGGCTCAGATCTTGAGGAAAGGCTGCTCCAGTTTCCAGAGGAGCACAGTGAGATCCTACAGTGAGGTGGGATCTGTGACTGCCAGAAAAAGGGGGAGGTTAAAACAGGCCTGTGCCGCCAGGGTGAGAGAACATTGCTGGGGTAATGAAAGCAAATGTGAAGAATGGTCTCTCCTCCCTTCTCCATCCCTGCTGTCTCCCCCTAGTGCCCACTACTGGCACTGCTCAGCGGAAGCTGCTGTCAAGCAGAAAGTCCTTTCTGAGTTCCCTCTCCAACATCACAAAGCAGAGGGTGATTGACAGGTGTGCCTGGAGCTAAGAGACAGCAACTTAATAACAGATACATGTTTTCATTGTTCATTTCTAAATGGTTAGAAATTTCCATGTTGAGTTCTAATTTAACCCAAAAGTCTTCTTAGAAAATATATCTGAATTTCCAGATTTGTAGATATTTTTCTTGCTATCTTTATGTTAACTTCCAGTTATACCGTATGGTTAATAACTGTGGCCTGTGTTTATTCTGCTTTATGGAATTTATTGAAATTTTCCTTGTGATCTTAATGTCTAATCATTCTTAGTAAATGTTCCAAAGGTATTTGAAAAGGATATATAATCTATTTATTCACTAAATGTGTTACTTTCTGAAAAAAATACACTGAAGTTTCTCTAGGTTTAGTCATCCACAACTTCTCTTTGTAATTCTGTCAATTTTAGCTCTCTGGTTTTCAAAGCCATGTTAGGTGCCTAAAGATTCACAAATGGCTTTGATTTCTCTTTTGTCTGATATTAATCTTGCCATCTGTAAGATTTTGTCTGACAGAATTTTTTTCACCCCTTTATTTTAAAGTTTTCTGAGTTTATTTTAGGAATGTACTATATACATGTGTACAGCTGAAATTTTTGACCAGATCTGAAACTCTCTGCTTGTAAAAAGCAAATATAGCCCATACACATATATGTAGTACTCATGTTTAAACTTAACGTGCTCTTTTATAATTCAATATCTTTGAATCCACTTTTGTTTATTCCCCTCATTTCTATGTTTCATACAGTTTTATTTCATAAAGGTAATAATCAATTGAAATAAAATAAAATGATAGGTGTAAGTTCAAACATAGTTTGCATGTTTTTATATTATACTCTTACAATTTTGTTTCAAGTCTGTTGTGTGAACTCTAAAGTTTATTTCTTAGTAACTTTATGATTTTTGAACAATAAATTTTCTGAGTCCTTAGTGCTTGTGAAAATGACATTCATTAGCCCTCATGTTATAATCACAATCTGGCTGAGGAAATTTTCTAATTTCAGATTGGAAAATTTGAAGTTACTGCTTTACTTTCTTTCTTGCATCCTCGGTTAATTTATTAAAGCCACATGTCAACCTGAATCTCATTCTTCTAATGGTAAACCCTTTTTTTTCCTTCTCTCAGAGCTTTAAATATTTTCTGTTTATCCTTGGTTTACTGAACACTAATATTTTTTCATTCATCCTTCTTGACTTTCCACAGGAACATTAAAGTCCTGTTAAGTAAACAATTATTTCTTTGTTCAGTTCTTAAAATTTTCCTTCTGCAGCTGCTGTGGTATATGCTCAGATCTCTTCACTTAAGATTTCCTTCTAGGAATTCTCTTAGGTGGATATTGGAATTACTGAATAATAGATATGTCCTTCAGAACTCTAAATTTTTATTCCATACTGTTCATTTCTTTGTTCTGTTTTCTTGAGTTCTGGGAGGATTACACAGCTGAATTTTCAGCTCATGAATTCATTCTTTCACACTGTCCATCTATGTTCTGCCCTTCTATGAGTCTTTTTTTAAACAACCCATTTGAGTCTATTGGTGTCAGTATTCTCTTTTATCACTCTAAAGATAATGACTAATACTCTAAAATTTTATTCCCCTTTGCTCGCTCCCTCAATTTTTTGCTCCAGTGTTTATTCTTTTTTTGAGTTTTATGCCTCCCCAAATATTGGTGATTTTTTTTTATTGAGTTTATTGGTACAATCTAGGTATACAATATAATTACATTCATCATTGGGATTCTGTACCTTTACATAAGAGGTCTTGATTCTCATTTTTTTAATTGTGAGTTTACCTTGGTGTCCCCTACATCTCTAGAGGAGCAGGAGGTGCTGCCTGCCTGAGTGAACCAATACCTTGGCTTTGATGGTGGTAGCTCCCCCTTCCTCCTGGTCCATATCACTGCCATGACAGAAGCCATTGCAAAGTTCCTGTGTGGGAAATCAGCACTTTCATATTCACCTGCAGTGAATCCCGCATACACCCACATGAACACCCCTGACCTTTGCATACCTGTGCCATCCTTCATTCTGCTGTTAAGAGTCATGTAGAAATTATGGCCACTATTCACTGTTCCTATTTATAAATATATAGTATTGTGATTGTTACATAAAAACTGTTGATAACTCTAGGGTTTGTTTTCACTTTTGCAGCTTGTACCCAGGGCCTCACACATTGCTAGGCAAGTGCTTTACCACTGAGCTACACCCTGTTTTTGCTTTTTCACTGCATAAAAATGTAAAACATATTCCTTGCCTTCTGCTATGATAAATATTTTTCTCTCTGTTTGTCTCATGTAACTCTTAAAATCTAATGAACACTGTGCAACGTCATTGAAACATACAATTAAAATAGGTACATTTTGTTATATGTACGTTATTCCGTGGTAAAATTGAAATTTTTAAAAGCTTAGATCAACGTCTGCATGTCTTCTGTGATAAATATTAGGAGATGTGAAAGTAATGATGAAATGGTACTAATTGCCTCTGGGTATTTTCTTTTTTTCCAGGGTGTACTTTCTAATGAAATATTTACCATTTTGTCCAACATTCCTGAGGCTGAAAAATTTGCTAAATTCTGGATCTGCAAAGCAAAGCTGTTGGCAAGACAAGGTACCTTTGATGTTATTGCACTATACGAAGAGGCCATTAAAAATGGAGCAAAAGTGAGTGTCTGTCTTGGGTGGGTAACTTCTTAAAATTGTCTTTTGTAGGGTCTCACTCTTCTTTGTAATATGATAATTGTATAATGCAGTATTAAACTTTTAACTCACTTCATAAAGTTATACACAGAATATGAAATAGAATATATCTTTGGTGAACATATTTTAATATTTAATAGGCAGCAATATGATGTGTAAACCAATTAAACCAATAGAATCTGTTTTCTTTATTTTATTTTATTTTTTTTTTGGTACCAGGGATCCAACTCGGGACCTTGCACTTGCAAGGCAGGTGGAGAAACCACTGAGCTAAATCCCCAGCCCCTAGAATCAATTTTCTTGACAAGTGACTGTGTCCCTTTAACACTAATTGTAGAAATATGCAGTTATGGAAAGTAATAGCAGGCCAGGGATTTAGCTCAGTGGTGCCACCACCTGCCTTGCAAGTGCAAGGTCCTGAGTTGGATCCCCAGTAACAAAAAAAAAAAAAAAAGGGCAGGGAATTTGGCTCAGTGGTTCCATGGCCTGCCTCCCAAACACAAGGGCCAGAGTTCGATCCCCGATACCATTTTTAAAAACAAGCAATAGGGGCCCAGGATTTAGCTCAGTGGTTCCGCAGCTGCCTCGCAAGCACAAGAACTTGAGTTCAATCCCCGGTACCAAAAAAAATAATAATAATAATAGCAAAATAGCACAGACAATTATAACATCAATATCCAATTATAAAGAACCTAAAAATATATTAAATAATTTTTTAACTCTAAAACGTAGGGGAAAAGCATATGTAATTTTTTAACAAGAACTGCATCAAATATTTTATAAGTTTTAAATGTCATTTTCCATTTCATGCTACTAATCTACAGTACCTGTTTCTGTGATTGTTCTCAGAGTATTACATGCACACCATTTCAACAGTCAAGTAATCAGTAAGGTTCATTCAGTAAAACCTCTGCCTCCTTCCCCTCCCATTTTCCACTTCCCGGAACACATTGATTATTTTAATATTTTTACCTCTATAGTTTCAGAAAACATGTGTATATTGCTGGGTTTTGATGTATCAGTTTTAGACATAATCTGTAGACCTCTGGTTATGCAGGATGAGGTTTTAACCCCTTCACACTCACCTACACAAATCTCCCAACACGTGCACACACACGCCCACCTGTCATCCTCCTGGAACTTTGCCATCCTTCATGCTCCATTACAGTCACATAGGAATTCTGGTCACTTTATTTAGTCTTCATATTTTTATGAATATGTAAGAAATATATGAATATGTTGACGCCTGTAGTATGTTCTGTGGTTACTGCCTTTCAAACACTTCTACTTTTCCTATAATTAATTGTTGTCTTATTTTGCCTTCGCACTTACTCTCCATGCACCATACTCTTTTCTAAATTTCTAAGTCCTTTTTTTTTTTTTTTTTTTTTTGGTACCAGGGATCAAACTCAGGATTGCACTTGTGAGACAGGCAGAGTCACCACTGAGCTAAATCCTGGGCCCATTACTAAGTACTTTTGAAAGTCAGATTTTTTTCTTTTCTTTTCTTTTCTTTTCTTTGAGACCTTTCCAGTTTATTCCCAACTGGACATCCTTCTTGTGTTGTTCTTGCCTCCTAGAGCCCATAGCAACTTCTCTTCTTCCTACATTGCCCACTTCTGCTCCAGTACTTCGCTTCACTTTGTCTCTCCCTCTCTCTCATTTTTATTATTATGTTATTTTTTCTCTATTATTCACTAAAGGCTTTATTCAGATGCTAGTCTCTTAGTGCTATTTGCATGTAAGAGCTGGATTTGAAATGGCACACAGATTTCAAAGCCATGGATACATGGATGGGGCTTTACCATAGAGTGATCTGGTATCAATGGTTTAGTAAAGAAGCCTCAATATCAGTACCTTTAGACCTGTCCTTTTAAAGTTAGCTTCTCTAGGAAAGCCTCTTCTAATCTCCTTCCTGGAAGTTAAAAACCAGGCTACCAGTGGTGTGAAGAAGAAGAGACGTGAGAGTCTCTTTGACTTACCCCTTTTCCAGTAGGTGCCCATCCCCAATCTTGCATGATGTCTCCCAGGGACTAGAGGAATATATCCCAAGGTGTGGGGTGCAGTTAGCAGGCTGCAGGGAGTTCAAGATGCAGGGTGGATTTGATGGTCTGATTCTTTTAGAACACATGCTCTGAATCCTCCTGATTTGCACCCCACCTGCTATTCCTGCACCTTTCAGCAGCTCTGTGGGATTAATAAGGTCCTTCCTCAGCCACAGTTGCCAACTCAGGATCCTGAGTGCTCAAGTTGGTCACGTTGGTTACTTCTCTTCCTTCTGTGTCCCAACTTCTAAATCTCATAGCTATTTGTTCTCTCCTATTCTTTGTAGTTATTGCCTCTTTTTAATCCCCTTATTATCTATTCAGTAGTGTTTCAAAAGAATTAACATATGTGCAAGCTACTATCTCTAACCAAAAGCCTATATACTTGACTGTGTTATAGAATTCAGACAGTTGCCCCGTATTCTGTACATTTTTTCCAAACATCTTAAGCTTAAACCATAATTTACATTTTAGATTTTTTTTTAAACTATAGAAAGTTTTGCTTTTTAGGTCTTATTGTCAGTATATATCTGTTGTTAATTTGATACAGAATTCCATGTCAGTTAGACAAATCTCCAACTATAGTGTTCCTATGAAAAGGTATAATTCATTTCATGATGTTTTGTTTTGTTGTATGGTTTCTATACTTGGAAAATATGAAAGCTGTCTCAAATCATTTTGTTTGAAAATTACTTTTCCATAAACTTCTTTTCTAAGGTATATTGTTTTACCAAAAAAAGAAGAAAGGAAATGCTGAGGAAAATTACCTAAAATGCTAACAAAGATTGTATTTAGATGATGAGAATATTAGTGATTTTCTTGTTTAACCTACTGTTTAATTTTTCTGAAATGAGGTGTATGACTTTTATGATGAAAATAAGAATTAAACTGAGATAACACTAAAAATAGGTGATATGTTTTCTATATGATACTTAACTCTTTGAACCAGAATCTTCACATGGGAGCATCTTATATAGTATGATGTAAGTTGACAGGAAAACAGAATTTTATTTAGAGAAATTTTGTTATAGACCACTAGAGCCGGGCATGGTGGCGCACACCTGTAAACCCAGCACTCGGGAGGCTGAGGCCGGAAGATTGCTGTGAGTTCGAGACCAGCCTGGGCTACATAGTGAGTTCCAGGACAGTCTCAACTACATGGGAGCATCTTATATAGTATGATGTAAGTTGACAGGAAAACAGAATTTTATTTAGAGAAATTTTGTTATAGACCACTAGAGCCGGGCATGGTGGCGCACACCTGTAAACCCAGCACTCGGGAGGCTGAGGCCGGAAGATTGCTGTGAGTTCGAGACCAGCCTGGGCTACATAGTGAGTTCCAGGACAGTCTCAACTACAGAGTGAGACCCTGTCTCTAAAAAAAAAACAAAAAAAAAAGACAACTTTAAACATCTTTCTCTGAAGTCAACACCAACCTTTAACCAGCATTTTCTCTATTCCTTCATTTTTCTCATGAAATTATATAACCTTTTAAATGTTGCTTATAGATAGACAAGAGATTTTTCAAAGGAAACATTTTTTATTACCGGAAGTTTATTTGATGTTATACAAAGTCCCTTGACTCTTTTTTTTTCCCATGAATGCTATTAATAATACTCCTTTATTTTATTTTCTTCCCTCTAGCCAATACAAGACTTGAGAGAAGTTGTTCTTAATATTTTGCAAGATCAAAACAGAACTACCGAAGGTACTGTTATTTTTATAATCTCCTAGTATGCCTTTCACTTTTTGGTCTCTGTGGCCTGACCTTTTCAGCCATTGCCATCAACTAGTTTATTTCTATTATTATAAGTATGTATGTGCCCAACACTGAACAAAGGTTGTTTCCACCACAGCAACCCAAAGTGCCCCACTTTCTTGGAGTTCTAGTGGAAGAAGACAAATGACTTTATCAAAAGAGACTCAGGCAAAAGGGAAAGGTGCCTTGTTTAAGTTCTGTGTTTAATCATAGTAAAACCACCAACACTCATCTAAATTCATGCTGTCTCTTTAAATAGCCATCTCAAGAGTCTCTTAACATCTCTATCCTTGGTCGGAACGTTTAAAGGATAGAGATTTCTATCCTTTAGGATAGAGATTTTAAACTGTCTTCCTATGACAGCCAGTGTGCCAAACTTAATGAGAGGCATATTATTACCATTTGTGGCACTTGTTTTATGAACAGAGAGAAGAAAAAGCTATCTTCAAAAAATAAAATGCATACTTCTTATAAGGTGACAAAACTATTTCCTTTAAGGGCCAGGGATTTAGCCTCAGGCACTGCCTGCCTCACAAGCACAAAGTCCCGAATTCATTCCCCGGTACCAAAAAGAAACTGTTTCCTTTAAGAATATATTTAACTAGGAAACAAGTACTGAGAAATTATAGCTATGTGGCCCACTGCTTTTGGAAATAAAGTCATAGAATAGATAAGCTCACTAGTAGACTCTGGAGTAATACTTTAGTTCAGATATTTGACATTGTATTTATAACACAAAGCACACTCTTCAAAGGGCAGGAATTCATTCCTTTGCTGCCTATCAGCCAACTGATACTCTTAGGGTCTCAACCTGTCTTAGTCTAGCTTATTTCCTTTCATCTTGGTTATTGTGATTGAAATATCATGAAAATTAAGCTAATACAAAGTATTTTTTACTCACTGTCTAAAGTAATAACCATGTGGTCATCCCTGGATAGAGAGAAGGTTGGGAAATTGGGTCAAGTAAGTCAAGAAAATCAATCTGTGGTTTGGTGTAAGGGCCATCAGTCTGTACAACAGCTCTCAAGGGTAATGACTAGAGATGTGCTCACTGTTGAAAGGTTATCCAGGCCCAGGGGCCATGTGGTTAGCAGCATGGCCTGATGTCAGTGGACACTGTTATGGGGCTTTCAGGAAAAAGTAGTTATAAGTGCCACTTTGACTCATTCACTCTTTATTTAATAATATATGGAGTTCATGAGGATCACTAGGGAATCATTGTATACATTATGTTTTCATTTTATTGATCTTAGGTGTTAGTGTTAAATTGCTACATTTTATTTTCCTTCCTTTCCTTACATACACAGGAACCGCCTCTGACTCTTTTGTTGCTATAAATAATATCACATCAATGGAAGAACTGGCCAAGAAGGTGGAATCTGGAGAGTCCTGTCTTCCTCCAAATGAGAGGGACCAGGTTCCAGCAACACCCCAAATAACCAAGGCAGGACAGGATAATCATCCTGGCATCAAATTACAGATCTCCTCAATGCCTAGGTAAGCAGACTCTAAAGTAGGCTTTGTGATCCCAGACCGAATTTCAGTTCTATTCTCAGTCCCTCCTGCACTGATCCAGAGTAACAGCAGCTCACAGATTCCTCTGCTTCCTCAGAATTCTAGGCAGCTCAATTCATCTTTCCAGCAAGGAGCTGAGGGTGAGGGGAGGTTGAAACCATGATAGGAGGGGGTGAGTCTGTTCTCTGCACACACACACACACATATCCTTCTCCGCCACCCCTGCTGGGATGTGACCTGTGGTGAGGAAGAGGCCACCAGAGCCAGGAGGGCTGTTCAAATGGATTCACCCTCCTTCCTCCTGGATTCTGTCCTACCTTTTCACTCCCATTTGTCCTGCACTTGGAGATCCCTCCTGCCTGGCTGGCACAGAGCAGTGATGGGGGATGATGAACACCAGGTCCCAAGCACAGGTCACCTCTGGAGCTGTGGGAGAGAAGGAACAGTGAGGAGCCCTGTAAGAACAGGAAAGGTGGTTGTACTAGTCAGACTGCTCAGAAACTCTCTGCTTTTTAAACAAATATACATTTAAGGCAAAACCTATCATTTTAAAGTGCAGTATCAGGGTATCAGTGTTGTTTTCAAAAAAGTAAGTGTAGAATTACTCTTCTCAACTCCTGATCTTGAAAGAGCACCAGGACAATGCATGTATGTTTTAGCTGCCTATAAAACAGCTGGATCGTCCATGTCCTGTGCTCCTCTCCTGCATACATTACTGCCCCACTGCTGACCACTCATAGATGAAAAGAAGTGATGAATCCATCTCTCACTGCCTCTAGAATGTATTACAACAGCTTTTAATAGACTCGCCCACTAGTGTTGTCTGGTGGTTTTGTGAATTGTGGATCACAATCATTCCATGGGAGGGTCTCACCCTGTCCTCCAGGCTGCTGCCCATCAGGATGCATTTACAAAGAAGGTGCCCAGTTTGTGGTTTGGTTCACCATCTTCAAAGCTATCTTTTGAATAATTTTCTGTCAGAGCTAAGAAGATCTTAGAAGTCATTAGTCCAACCAGATTTGGTGTTAGGCCCATTTTCCTTAAGACTTGTCAACTCTTTTATAAAAGAAGTTTATCTGATAAACAAACACCAGCTACAAAGCAATTGACTTCAAATAAAAACCACACTTCACACTTCAGTGATGCTTTCTGTATGCTGAGGCCATCCAGAAGCAGGTGACCACTGCAAATGTAGTCTAGAAGTTAGGGAAGAACCATACTAGGACAACAGCTAGTCTAGACATATCTTTGTATGGACTTACACAGAAATGTCTGTCATGTTTCATTATGGATTAAACAACAACAAGTAGAATCTTTTGAAAGTTATAAGGTTTTAAATGCATCTCTTAGTTGGGTATGGTGGCACGCACCTGTTATCCCAGCACTCCGGAGGCTGAGGTAGAAGGATTGCCATGAGCTTAAGCCCATCCTGAACTGCATAGTGGGACTTTGTCTCGATAAATAAGTAAGTAAATGCATCTCTTACTGTCTCTCAGAAAAAGTGGAAAGCCAGAAGTGCAAGACATGAAGCTTATCACTCCCGTGCGGCGGTCAGCAAGAATCGAGCGAGCTGTGTCCCATTACCCAGAAATGCTGCAGGAGCATGATTTGGTAGTGGCTTCTCTTGATGAGCTGTTAGAAGTGGAAGAAACAGAGTGCTTTGTATTCCGTAAAAATGAAGCCTTGCCAGTAACATTAGGGTTTGAAACCTTTGAATCATAATTTCTTAATGCTTTTTTTTTTTTTTTCTTAAAAAAGTCTCTCAGGGTCTCCATAAGACTTCTTGTCCGGATGACCTAAAAAAAACTCATGTAACAGCAAGGCATCATGAATGCAGACTATGGGCTCTTGGGATTTTGGAAGTAATTCACTGGATTTACTCTTAATTTTTATATCCCCATAGGAAAGTCTTCAATTTATGTGTTTAAGACTTCATTTTGCTACAATTTTACAACATACATAAATTTCAAAGTATTGAATAGAATTTTCCCAACCACTGTGGAAATAATTTGCACTTTACTGAAATACTTTAATCTCACTGTAGTTATTTTCCATATCTGAAGGTTGACACTGCAACAGGATGGACTTTCTTTCAGGAGCCACCTTAGCAGAGAGGGCCAGTTCGTAAAGGTGGAAGAGTAGAGGTTTGAAATTAGCATACCAGGCTGAAAGGTCAAGCCCCCTATGTTACTGATGAGCTTTTGCTAGCCATGCCTTCGCTCAGCAATCACAGTTGCCATATACGAGTGACCACTGACTCCTGTCACAGCACCCCTGCTCAGAGGGTAATTCTTGTCCTTTCTGGGCCAGGTCTCCTTGAACAAAACACAGCCCTAGATTGGACTGGTCATCTAGTTTTTTATACCCAAACCTAATTTTGCGCTTCTTATTCAGAAATGCTCAACTTAAAAGGGGATAAGTGAGAAGGGTGGAAAGGGAGTAGTTGCTTCTTTACTTCCAGTCTTTGCCAGGGGACAGCTGGCCTGAGAAGGCAGTGTGAGCCCCAGGGACTGTGACACAAGGCTTTTTCTAATGCTTCAGTGAGGGCGAGAGATTTAGCTCAGTGGTTCTATCGTCTGCCTTGCAACTGCAAAGACTGGAGTTCAATCCCTGGTTAAAAAAAAAAAAAAAAATTCTAACCCTTCAGCGAAACCACACTTGGAAAGGTAAAATCAGACTCATCAACTGCAAACTGGAGTTCAATCCCTGGTTAAAAAAAAAAAAAAAAATTCTAACCCTTCAGCGAAACCACACTTGGAAAGGTAAAATCAGACTCATGTAAATATAACGTATAGAAAAGTCTAGGCAATACATTTCAAATTTTAGCTTAATATTTAAGTATTATCTGAAAAGAAAACATTAAATTGTTGTTTTTCCTTGCTTATCTGTTTATCTTATTTATTATAGAAAGCAGTGATGGGAGCTTCTATTCCAAAAGGCCTTGTGGAGAGTATTTGTTGCTTGGAGAACCCACCCTAATCAAGGATCAGACAATCACCCTCACCCCCAGGAACTGCTTTTTTTCACTGTGAGGGAAGCAGGTCCATCTCTCAAGATCAGGTTTATAATAACAAGGCCCATAAAAAAACTTAAGACTGTATGCCAGCAGACTAACTTTCCACCGCTACAGTGCAGGATACACATGCCCAGCCCTGTCCTTGCCTCAGGCCGACTTGCTTTAATTGGAAGCCAAAGAATGCCCAGAGGGTTGCTTAGAGGTCACAGAGTGAGCATGTCAGACTTACGCAGTCAGTATGCAAAATCACCCTGATAAAGGAGCTGAAGCAAGTCCCTCCATGTGAGGAATGTGTTTGCCTCAGACCCAGACACCCTTCAGTCCGCTGACGCCCTCACGATCAAGCTTGCGTTGCCATCCTTTTCTTTGGCTTCTAGACTGGTTCATCCTTACCACCCATACCCTCCCTCTCCCCAGGCCTAGTTTTCCATCTCTCCCCAAAATCACTGTCAATATCACAACCCAGTTCTTCTCAGAAGAGCAGCTTTGCTTTCCTGGTTGTCAGGTTTTTGCCAGACATCTCATGTTGCTCCCTGGGCACTAACAGTAACTATTGGCATCTAGTAGTACATAATTTTCAAAACAACGAATCAGAGCTTCTAAACTGCCTAACCAGACTAAATAGAGTCCCTGGTACAAAAGGATGGGAAATGATTGTGGAAGCTACTGCAACTGCGGAAAACAGCTTAATTTGGGGGCTCTTTGTCAATACTCAGTAGCTTCTTGTTTAGTAAATAGTTGTTTCTGGATGTACAGAACAGAGGAGAGCCCAAGAGGAAAGAAGGCAGGCCCTTAGCACTTGACACGAATTGTAGTGGAAATATGGGCCTTAGCAGAAATTGAGCCTAATGGTTAGGGGCAGCTTTTTACAGGAGCCAGATGTAAAGTGAATTTTAAAAGAAGACTAATAAGATTACATTAGTCTTGCTGTGCAGACAACTAAATGGGAAGACACGGAGATACATGACCATTCTCATTTTTTTAGTGTTTACTATGCCAGGAACTCTGCTGAGTCTTTCACATGCTGCAAAAGCCTACTGTTGCCTGCCTGGCATGTTCTGCCTCTAGTAAGTACCTCAGTTTTCGGAGGCCGCCTCTTTCCCATGCCCAGCCTGAGCACTATGAGAGGAACACACCAGGGGTGAGCCTGTGCCTGTGCCCCGGGCCAGGACGACCAAGGCCTGGCATCTCCCTGGCCAGCATTGGCTGGAGGATGGGGTCACATCTCAGAATCAGTGAGACCCCATTTCCCAGACTTTGGTTGGAAAGGCACTTCTCATAAAGTTGTTAAAGGGTAAGATGAAAACCTGGAGTTTAGGATTGGCCACCTAATACACATGTGGATGAAACCTGCCAGAAAATAGTCTCAACCCAGAATAAGCTTGAGAGCTGGAGAGTGAAACTGTCAGTGACATAGACTGCACCCCTGAATATTACTATGCCTGAAACTGTCTTGCCCTGGATTGTTTTGCTTATGGGCTCATAATTCCCTTTTTCCTTAAGCCTGTTTTATTTAAGTTTCCGTAAGTTGATTATCAAAACAAATCTTGACACACAGAAATGTGAAATAGTACAGAGAACTGATTTAGTGCCTACTGTGGCCAAGCCCCATGTACATCTCAGTAGCTTCCAGGCATAGGTATGGAGACAGCCATCAGGCAGACATGACAAGGTAGCAAGTGCCAACTCCGGACTGCCTGGCTTCAGGTCCAGAGCTAGCTTGGACATAAAGAAATGAGAAGTAGGGGTGGTGATGGAGAAAGCAAATCTGAGAGAGAAACCCTAAAAGGGTTTGCTTCATCAAGCAGAAGTCACTGTGATGGCAAAAGTATAGTCACTTATTCTACAGTGGTGTGGCTTGGCCACTTTTACTACTAGGTCGCTCCTCAGGGTGCTTCTGTTCTCTTCATTTCCTAGCTGCTGGTGACTTGATGGTAGAATTAGTGTGTTGATCTGGCTGCTGCAGCTGGTCCCAAATGGCAGCACATCGGCTCTCACATCCCCAGCCCAGGTGAAGCAGTCCAGTGCTAACAAGGTGCTGGGTGCAGACTACATCTGTCTTGAGGCTCTGCCATCTTACCATGTGGCCAGAGGTGGCTCCCAACCAACTCCTCTCTTTGATCAAGGGAGGGGGAAAGAGAAGAAGGGGAAGTCACCCTCTCCTAAGGTCATGACTCAGAAGCTGGATGCATTTCTCCTGCCCAGGATGGAGGGATCAGCTCTTGGTCACATGTCCCCAACCCATCTTTAGCAAAGTCTTGGAGAAGCCTGTGAGAGGAAGGAAAGGCCTTAGCGGTGCCAGCCCTGGAAGCTTCCAAAGCGCACACTTCCTGAGTGTGTGACCTGTGTCCCTCAGTGACCCACAGACACTCCCAGGGTCCCCACAGTTGGAACTGGAGAACTGCACCGTCAGACTCTTCCTTTCAGGGGTTGCACATTTTCATGAGACATGAGAGCTCGTTCTAAGCCTCCACATGATACCACTAAGAGGCAAAATAGGAACTAACTGTAGGAGTGAGTTCAAATCAGTGACATCAGAACACTGATGGGCCAGGACTGAACACCACAGAGAAGCTCCTGACAAAGAATCAAGCTTTCAAGTCACAAGTATGACTCCAAATATGTTTTCATGCATGTATATTTGCACCAAGTTAAAAACAAAATTTTGGGTTATCTCATTTAATCTTTACAGTGGCCTAGAATGAAAGAACAGGGAGCCAATTTTTTATTGTTAGGAAGTAACAAAATTCACAGAAACACTTTAAATTTTTATTTTTATTAGTACGTTTGCAGTGTACAGTGATTACATCCATTGTGCGGAACCGGTACATATACATAACAACTCCTTTTACTTCCCTTTCCTTCCCCCTTCCTCTATCCCTTGTTCCCCTTCTCACTTGCAAAAGATCTCTCTCCTTGTTTCCTGTTATTTATCTGCACAGAAATACTCTTTAAAGAGAAATATTTAGAAATAAAACTGGATGCAAGACAATGCAACTCAGCAGAACAGATTTTAGACTCAAAACCATGAACAATGCCTTTCAGATAAGAGCAAGACTGCTTCATCCTCCCTAAAACAAACGTCTTCAGCTCCAAATCTGTTACACTCGGGAAGTTTCAATACTCTTGACGTTGCTGTTGTTGTTTTTCTCTCATACTTAGTTCTCTGAAAACTATCTCAAATAGACGACCCATGATGCGGACCCACATCTCCAGTTGAGTTAGCCTCTTTGCAGCCTGCCTGGTCCTCATTTCTCATTGTCTTCCACCTCATAAGAAACAAAGAAAAGTGGTTATGGAACTTTTCTTTCCAGGTTCACACAGGGACTCCCAACCAGGGGTAGAAAATGTGTCAGAAGGGCTCACTCAGGATATGGCGATGGAGGAGTCCAAGCACAAGCTTCCCTGGAGAGCCTACTGCTGCTGATGGGAGTGTGTGCAGCCTGAGGGTGGCTGGAATGGAGAAATACTGTAGCTGCAAGCCATTGATTCAGTTATGAATTCATAACCACGTACAATTCCTTCTCAAGTCCTTTTCTACACTGCGGGCGAGCAGGAGGCACTCAGTTGACACTGCCTAAAGGACACATGTGTGCCTGGTAACGCCTAGCTAAAGGAAACCTTTGAGATGGACGTTTAAGAAGCAAGGCTCAGAAGAGCCAGGGTAGAAACCAGGACCCTCGTGGAGAGCTCGGGGATACAGACCTGGCTGGGAGCCAGGGTTGCCACTCTGCCAGCAGGAATCTCAGCCTGAACAGCAAAGGTCGGAACTAGAGCACCTGCTCCTTGGTGTTTACAAGGTTTGTGTGGAGAGGAAGCCCCAGCTCAGAAGAGCACATGTTGGGAAGCCCCTCCCAGGGGGGCTGGACTGGGAAGGGGGTTCAGCCCCAGCACTCCCTAGAGCTGTGGGCACCAGAAGTTGACTCAGCCACGTTGAACAGAACCTGTGGTCCGATCACACCCAATTCTTCAAAGAAATATTTAAATTTCCCCTTTGCCATCCTGAACTGAAATCCACAAATAATCTTAAAAATCAATATAACAAAGGAGAAGTACTAAAAGCAATTTACAATAAGTATTTCTACCTAAATTCTCAAGAAAGTCTGCATATGAATGCTCAAAAAGAGTTCCTGCAAATTGTCCAGGGCCCTCAGAAGACAATGCCACCCCATTGGTTACCACTTCTCCAACCCTTAGCAGCCCCAAGACTCTGAGCTCCTGGGCTACTTACCCTCTGGCTACAGGACAGGAAACAGGAGGCAAGACCCAGACTGGCGTGCTCTTGCTCCACAGCCAACTCACATGGCAACTGCAGGGACACATGTGAGCGCAGATGGAGTAGCTCCAATTAATGGGAGGCCTCCCAGGATTCCTCAGTGATGCACAGATTCCCCAGCCCACCACTGGTGGTTCTCGCCCAAGGATGTTGCAGAGGGAGCTGAGGAGAGGAAGCAGGTGCTGGAAGGTTCTCAGTTGAACTCCATCTCAGAAACTGCAGGCTAGCACAGTGAAGGGCCAGATTTCTTTAAATGGCACCTTTTCCCCTCCATGGTGTCTACTTAGTGTTGATGTCTAAAAGCATATCTGGTTGTGTCTGGGCCCCCAGCATTGCCAGCTGGAGCTCTCCAGCCCAGTCCATCTAAGAGGCAGTGCTCTGGGAGACATAACAGACCCCTGGAGCTAGACAGCCCTTGGGTTCGAATCCCACCTCCATTGTCTTTGAGCTTTGTGACAAGTGACTTAGATTCTCTGCATTTCCATTCCTCCAATGATAAAATGAGGTTGATAAAACCTTCCTTGTTAGGTTAATTGGAGCATTAAGTTGAATGAATTAAAAGCATTCCCACCCAAAACAAAACACAGCAAATGCTCAATAAATGGTCCCCTCTTGAACATCTGGAAGGCAGCTGAGGATGGCAGGGAAGGCAGGAGCAGGGAACCCTGAAGACTCCACTTCGAAGTCCACAGACCCTACCTCCTGTAAGATGGAGCCGAGATGCTCCTACTAATGTTTGCCCAATGCTGTCATGGCTGCCTCTACTTCCCCAATCTTAGCCCAGGAGCATCCTTGGATCTCCCAGAGAAAAACCAGCTATGCCTTCGTTATATGCTGCCTGTTTCCAGGAAGTCACTGCATACCTCCTGAGAGCAGGCTCTGCCTTCCTCCTTGCAACTGGCATCACTTCTACCAGGGAAATAATGAGACAGTGGGGTCTTAATTTACAGCAGATGCTAAGTTAATTTAGGGGACAAAGAACATCTCCCTTTGACCATAAATCCTACTGCCGCCCCCCCCAATAGAAAACATCTGATAGGTTTTGACCCCTCTGGGTCTGGAAGTTGGAGACTTAAGTTTGGGGACCTACAGAGCTCCTAGCAGGACTGGGACCAGTGGATCCTTAAGGTATGGAGGGTCAGGGTGGCCAGCGAGACTGCAGACACCAACCAGCTCCTGCACACCGTAAACAGTGAACTGAGCAGGAAGTGCAGGAAGTTGAGGCAGGTGGTGGTGTAGAGGTCGTGGGCGTAGCACGTTAGCTGGCTGGAGAAGAGCATCTGGCCAAAGAAGCCGCATCGGAACAGGCTGCCCATGGTGCTATAGCACAGGTGACCCTGTGGGAGTGAATGAAACAAGGTCCTAGCCCACCTCAAGCAGCCCTGCCCTGGCAGTGCCCCCCCATTCCCTCCTTGGAGGCTTAGGCCTGTGGCCCCCTGCAGGGAAGGAGCTACAGGCTTTAAAGCCCAGAGCACATGCTTGGGGATGGGGCACCTCTCCACTGTGTCAGCTCCCTCTCCGGGATTCCCCCACAGTGATCTGACTGGCCTCAGGAACGTGACCAACCAGGACCAAACCCACCACTGACTTCACCGGCAGATGCCCCCGCAGAGGACTTGGCGAGGTCCACACACCAAACCCCACTCCTGCTCCCCTGGCAGACCCCACCTCACCAGCAGACCGTGCCATTAGAGTCTGGGGAACAGGTGGGAACACTGACACCCGGCTGACCAACAGCGTGCTGTTTCCCCTCCCCAAGCCTCAATTTCCTCGTCCATTAAAATAGGGACAATAATCCACACCCACCTCAACTATATGCGCCAAAGGCCTCTCCGAAGATCCTTCAAGATGGGTCCTGGTGACCCTACCTGAAAGGGGGTTCGCATGCCCTTTCAGGCGCCCCTTTCCAATTAGGCCACTCATGCACCGAGAGGTCTGGCAGGAGATCTTTATTGTAGGGAGGCGAGCAGGAGGTAGGAAGGCAGAGAGAGAGAGAGAGAGAGAGAGAGAGGAGGAAGAAGAAGCAGAAGGAGAGAAAAGAACAAAGAAAGGAAGGTCCTTTTATCAATTTTGGGGTGGGCTATTGCTTATTTATGAGGAGTGAGTTACTTTCAACCTATTACAGGCCAGATTGCTTTTATGGGCCCAGTCCTGCAGACACAGGTTTTAGCTTTCCTGGACCACTGTGGCCTTGGGGGGGAGGGAAACCAGAGATAAGGGCATGAGGTCATTTTAGGAGCCAAGATGTACCAGGAGAATGCAGCCTGTGAGGCGGCATCACAGCATAATTTAACATGATCAATTCCCTAACACTACCGCCTGTGGGAACCTCTCGCTTCCTG
>NW_022900921.1:50732767-50752583 GCF_012274545.1 Fukomys damarensis | reverse complement strand
TGTACCAGGAATGCAGCCTGTGAGGCGGCATCACAGCATAATTTAACATGATCAATTCCCTAACACTACCGCCTGTGGGAACCTCTCGCTTCCTGGCCTGCTCTAGACCACCAGGGTAGTCAGCACAGCTTCAAGGGAATGTTTTCCTTTCTTCTCTTTCTCCCAGGACCCTTCAGCTCACTGTCCCTGAATCTCATTTTCTCAGGCCCCTCCTCTGGCTGACCCCAGACAGCGATCACAGCTGGCCAGCCGGCCACTTGAAGACTGGGCCCAGCAGGCGGCACTTTTCTAGATTGAGCGGCCTTGAGGACAGAGGGACCCGGCTCGCCCAGCCTCCAGGCAGCCTGCCGGCGCTGCGGAAATGCAGGCCAGCAGAGGGCGCCAGAGGACAAGGTCTATGGAGCTTGGCTAGCTTGGAAAATGTGCGAGCTGGGCTCCAGGGCCGGAAACAAAGCCGATCCAGGCAGGGATGGGAGAGGTCGCGCGGGCCCCTCCTCCACTGCTCTCCTGAATCTCCTTCTTGGTGGCGGGGATGGCTTGTAGCCCATAACTGCTCCCATCCATGTACCTGGTGCAAAAATGGCCCTGTGATCCAGGGAGTAGAAGAGTGTGACCTCCCCCGGCCCAGTGGGGCGTCAAGAAGCAGCCTGGCGGCCAGGAAAATTGGGGTGGGGGTGTGCACAGGCGTGAGACCCCCACCCAAGTCCGTCCTGGATGGGTTAAGAGGAAAGGCCTAGAGGTCACAGAATGTGATCACTCTTCTCAGTTCCCTGATGACATTGCCCAGGCCTCACAGCCAGACCGGGACACGGCCATCACCTCCATCCTTCTCCCCACTACCACCCTCAAAAAGGTATGGCTCTCACTGGTACAGATCCACCAGGTGAGTCTCCAGCCTCTTCAGCTGCTTCGACCACTCTGAAAGGCAGGGGACCACAGGGGTAATAGCCCTTTGTCAGACTTCTGCCAGGGGTTTCTGCTCCATCACCACCCCCAAATCTGAAACCCCTCAGGGCAGATATGACCCCACCCAGAGCACAGCAGAGACAGCACAGACCCCACGGGACAAGGGACAAAAGCAATAAGGGACCCAGGTGACCTTCCCAGAGTCATGTGGCCATGACTCAAACCTGGCAGCTCTCAGAACAAACCCCAAATTGTTGGGCTTTCATTAACCCTTGACCCCAAAGATGACACTGGGAGCTAGAAAGGCATGCCTCCCACACACTAGTACACTCAGGGCCACTGTAGAGGGCAGGGTAAGGGGAGGAAGGACGCCCCTACAAACTCCATGGGAATCGGGAGTCAGACCACGCGGACCTGAGTCCCAGCTTGGCCCCTAGGTCTATATGATTTCAGTCAAATGGATAACCTCTCTCTGGGTCTCTTTATCTTGTGTATAAGACAGATCCTCACAGATCACAGCAAGTACACAATTCCTGGTCACCACTAACCCACCACAAGAAAAGGGGGTCCCCCCTCCCCAGTCCTGATCCTCTTCTCACCCTTTTCCGGGGCCCAAATGCCCAGCTGCTGGGGCAGCTGCACCAGCCCTGCTGCTTCTTGGACTTTTGACAGTGTCCCCAAAGATGTGGTCCCCGATATACAGAATGTCTTTTCCCTTCATGTCAAGCAGTTCACACACCATGTCTAAGGACCCTGGCCCACCAAAGGAGGACTAGTGCTGACTCACCTTCCTGCCCAGCGGAAAGGTTAGGACGTGGGCTCCTGGTAAAGGAGGTGTCTCCAGAGTAGAGTGCAGTGCTGCTGGGGCCCAGTGTAAGTCCCCACACAGAGATTCCCCGAGTTCTGGCAGATACAGAGGGGCCCTGAGTCAGGAGAACCACAACTTTTCCCCTGTAAGGGTAGAGGTTGTGGGGACTCAAAGTGGCCCCCCAGTTATCTGCCTTCAGGGACAGACAGTCAGCAGAGCCAGCAGTGGCCATAGGCAGGTCAAGTCCAAGGTCAGGAAGTCTCCCCCAAGGTGGACAGGGCCTGACCACCTGATATTACCATGTTGACCTGTCTCAGGACCATCCCGCCACGAAGAAGCAGGGCTTCTGTGTGTCCACCACAATCAGGTCGATGTAGGACCTGCAGGGTCTGGCTGAGACTTCAGCCTGGGGGACAAGATAGGGGGCACGTGTAGGCACACGGGGTACACACACACAGCCTGGGAAATCTGACCCTGTCAGATGATACATCCCTAGGACTGTGTATCCGCCAGTCTCACTCCTCAGTGTCCCCAACCAAGCTGGGCACTGGGAAGTGTTCAAAAGGTGACTGTGGAGGTAGCATTGAGCTTCATGTGATCAGATCAGACCAAGGCCCCTTACAGTGCAATTAGAAAGATCTAGGGACATGTGACCTGAGCAAAGTCACCAAAGTGAGGCCCCACCCACTGCCCAGGTGCACCGAGTCACCAATGCCTACGGCCTGTCACATGCTCCCTACCCTGCTTGCTGTGCTCTCATCTCACCCCCTTCTCACCCCAATAGCTCCTCCCCAGATATCCACCTGCCTGTGTAGTCCTGTAGGATACTGTAAGTACCCCTTCTCTGCTCACTGGTGGAAATGACCACTCACAGGCTTGGTCCTTGCTGAGGCCAGGGTGGACATGGGATGTTCCTGGCCCTCTCTGCCCTCTGGCCACCCACGCTGGCCCAGCCCCAAACACTTGCCTCACTAGCAGCAAACAGGTATGTCATGATGGCCTGGCAGGACAGGACAGGGGTCAAGGCACTGAACTTGGGCTGGGCCTCTGCCCAGCACCCAACCCCCTTTCCTAGGGCCCCAGAGTAAGATGGTGGGAAACCTTCTCATTCCACCAAAGCCTTGAAAAGCTGAGCAATGGAACCCAAGCTGCCACCTTTAAGGTGGGTGTAGGAAGGTCTTTGCTCCTTATTTTCCTCCCTTATTTTCTGCAGTCCTCACAATGTCCTCCACACACTCTCATCAGTGTAGTTGCAGCTGCTGTTGGTGATCAAAAACACCTTCCCAGCCTCCTTCATCTTGCCCAGCAGGATGGAGATTCATGTCTAGGGCAAAGGTAGAGTGACCCCAGGGCTGAGACCCCCCCCCACCATTGCCCTGGAATCCTCTTTTTGGGTTTCAGCCTGGGAGCCAAGCCCAGCCCACCTCCCACAGCAAATGGCTCCAGAAGAAGGCCCTGAGCAGTGTCAGGGTGAGAGCTTGGGCAACCTTGAGGGAGATGACCAAGATGATCAGGGAGGCCCACTGCCTGAGGGAAGGGGCCAAAGCAGTCATGGCTGGGATCTGTGGCTACTCACATCCTTCTCCATGTGTTTCTCTGAGTTCTGCAGGGCCTTCTAAAGACAGCCCTGCAGGAGGGAACAAAGCTGTGTGTGTATCCATGGTAGTGGAGAGACATGGGAAGCCAGACCCTTTCCACGGCAGAAAGAGGGGTAAAAGGTCTGTGGGAACTGGAGGAAGCCCAGGACAGCAGGTCAGGGGCCCTGGGGACCTGGATCACTCACAGACAGATGAATATTATTCATGACTTCAGTCACTTCCTGGAAGAGACTTTGGAAGGACATAAAGAGGTTGCCATGCTAATAGCCAGTATCACAGCTGAGACAGGACAACAGGGGACAGGAGAGGCTGATAAGGGGGCCTGAGGTAACCACCAGCCCTGTAGCCTTTACAAAGTGACTCCTCCAGCCTAACGAGGGGTTTGTGTCTACACTGGGTTTGTGTCCCAGCCATCCTGAGAGGGACGTGACCTGGAGCTGAGTGTGACTCATGGGGCATCGGCAGGTTTCAAGTTCTTCCTGAGCTCCTGGAGTCTCCCAAACCCTTCAGGAGGGACCTGTGTGCCTTGGTTGGGCTCCTCACTTTGGGCTGGGCCCCTGCACACCCCAGGGCTGGTCAGGGCACAGGACATACTTGGTGTATTGGGAGTAGCTGCAGAAGAAGTCCACCAGGCAGGCATAGAGGGAAGTTTCTGGGGCAGAGAGGTGGCCCAATTGCTGGCTTCAGGACCCTTAGGACTACCTCCCATTCCACCCACTTCACCTGCCCTCACCAGGCAGGTTGAAGAGCATGTTGAGGATATGGAACTGCTACACATCATCCCTCTGAATGAACTTGCTGATGAACTTCCTCTTTCCAGGATTTTTATCAGTCACAGCCGGGCACTTGGGAAGATTCGTTGCTTGGCTTTGACATGGATTACACCCTGGCAGTTAAGGAGAGCTGTAGTGCAGGGCTGCAGAGGCTGGAGGTGGGGCGCAGAGGGGCAGGCAGCCAGGCTCCAAGCTGTTGGGTCTGCCTGAGCCCCTGCAGCCTACAAGTCCAAGGATTATGAGGCACTGGGTCTTGCATTGCTGCTGGAGCTCCTGGTGTGTGTCACATCTCAGGCACACCGGTACCAGTTACCAGCATAAGATCCTGCACTATAGCTACAACCTTACCTTCCCCAAGAGGTGTGGCCTTGGAAGGGATGGGGGGACAGGTGGGAGGCTGTCACTGGCCTGTCTTCCCATCCATAGCCCCTGTCTGTCTCCCCAGGGAGTCAGGGGGGCTGGTATTTGATGCACCATAGCCTGTGAAAGGTGGAAGCCCTCCCTCAGGAATGTGCTTCTGGGTGCTTCCTCTCTGAGTAAGGGATAAGGGCAGCCAGGGAGGTAGAAGACAGAGGAATGGAGCTCCAGGTGCTGGGAGAAGAGGGTGAAGGGAGAGTAACACAAGCTGCACAAATGCCAGCCAGATGGGGCAGAGGGAGAGGTGGAGGTGGGAAGATTGGCCAGGGCATGGACAGGCCTCTCTGAGGAGACACCAGGGAGTAGATATCAGCTGCACCTGGCACCCTCTCCTTAGGCTAGAGATCTGGAGCTTCTATCCCAGCAAGTGTGCTGCAGGTTTGTGTGGGGTGCTTACAGACTGAGCTCCCCAGCCCCTCCCTAAATTCCCCCCTCACCTCTGTTGCCAGTCTCTCCTTAGGCCTTGAGAGGCCACCAGGCCCTCAGACTCCCTGCTGGGCTTGGGGCTGGGCCCTCAGGGCGGTGCCTCATCCACGCTGGTCACTGCCACCAAGAGTGAAGAAGAGGAGGCCTCGATCCCTTCTTCAGCCACCTGCGCACTACCAGTAGGGCCCAGGCTCCACTCTGTCCCTCAGAAACTTTGAACCCCTCTTTCTCTCCCTTACCCGCCTTTGAGAAAGGAACCAACCAGGACAGAGAGAACAACTCGGCAAGGATCAAGGAGCAGCAGTTCACTATGCCATGCCGCCTCCACATCTATGACTTATGCATCCAAGGACCTCTATTTCCTGGAAGGCAAACATGGGAGTTGCAAAGGCAACAACACTGCTTTAATGATTAAAAAGTCCTTGGTAAATATATAACAGAGGGCCAGGGACTTAGCTCAGTGGTCCTTCCACCTGCCTCACAAGTGTAAGGAACCGAGTTCAATCCCCAGTACCAATATAAGTGTGTGTGTGTGTGTGTGTGTGTGCAAAAATCATATACACACTAACATATTTGGCTAACAAATTCCCCAGACCACCATTTAAAGATGAAATCACTAGAAGCACGCCAAGACTTGTAAGACATGGAAAATGATGGGCATTCTCAGAATCAAGGAAAACAAGTACAAAATGAGCTATGAAAAAGCAAAGCAACCAGGGCCACCATGCACAGCCGTGATAGCCCCTGTGGGCTCACACCACCATCTCTATAGCAGAGAAGTGACCTGGGATACCCAGAAACACAGATGAAGGGGCATGCCCTCCTAAGAAGGAAGGAAGGTTTATGATTCGTTTTACAAAACTTTCTCTCAAATAGCTAAACTAGAAGTTAGGCATTTTTGAATGCATGAAAGGTATGGGCAGGGGAAGCAAGTCTGTGGAACAGTTCCTTCCTTGACAGTGCTAGATGAAAACTGTTAGGATGGTGAGGCAGAGGCATGGAGACTGCAGGTAATGCCATCCCTCATTGGAAGCATGCCTGGACAGATACCTGCAAGGATGGATGGGTGGATGGATGGATGGATGGATGGAGAATTGAATGGGTAGATCAACGAATGGACAGATAGACAGATGGTATACCTTATATGGCAGCTTTAATAGGTTTAAAAAGAGAAGCAAGCTTCAAAATTTAGGAATATTTCTGGAGTCCTTTTCACCAATTCTATACTGTCTGCCCATCTCACAATCCTGTAAGCACTGTTTCCCACACTGCACAGTTCCTTTTTAGGTTAGAAAAGAGAAAGAGGAGCAGTATCTGGTTACAGGGAGTTTCTCCAAAGTTCCTCAAGCCTCTCACAGATGACACACAGTAGCTGTAGAAACGTGTATGCTGCTTTCCCCACATCAGAACCTGGGGTCTATATGGAGCTCCCCTCACACCTAAAGCCATCCATTGACACTCAGGCACACTGTGTCACTTGAGCATTTCTCAGGTCTCCTCTCCAAGTGTACTGACGACAGCCGCCTCTCAGGGCTGACTGAACAGCGTAAGGTTTGCGCCCAGCCACACCGGTGACTGGGAGGGGCATCACTTGGTGAGTGTTGGTGTGACCTGTACCACCCAGCTGGAGTGGCTGGGAGCTGTCTGTAGCAGTGACCGTGTCCCTGCTGGATCTTCAGATGGCATGGTCTGTGTTTCCACCTCTTGTTCAGACCTCAGAGGCCCTAGACTAACTGAAGGAAGGACCTGAGATGTAATAGGATCTGACCCTGAGCCATACAGATTTGTCATAACAGGGAATGTATTGCTTTATTTTTATTGCATGCAGTGCCTCTAACAACCCCACAAAATAGATCTATTGTTTTTCTGAGTTTAAAGAGGATTACATGAGGCTCAAAAAAAGTGAGCAACTTGACTATTCTCATAAAGCTAATGCATGGTAGAGCAGGACTGAGCCAGGACCACCGACCCAGGTGTCTTCACTCAAACTCTAGGCAAAATCTCCTCTGCCTACGGTGCCCCACAAAAGTCCCCTGCCTTTTCAATGTCATAAAAGACCAAAGAAGGCTGCGGAGACATTCCAGATTAAAGGAGGCAAAAAAGCTACCACAAATGAACAAAATCTCCAAGCTTACTCTGGATCCTGCTGCAGGGCACATAGGGCTAAGGACATTCATTACTAGGTCTACAAGTACAGATGGAAAATGGGTGGTAGATGAGATGAAATTACTGTATATCAGTGTAAACCTATGGCTGGATGATTGCATGGTGGTAACATAAGAAAATATCCCTTTTCTTGAGAAATACTCACTGAAGGATTTAGAATAGAAGTCATTATGTGTATCATTTACCTTCAAATGATTCAGTATAAGCAATCATGCATGTACACAGATAGACGTGTGTATATATGGGATCGGGGATCAATGGTAAACAAATGGAGCAAAACATTAACAATGGGTAAATCTTGGTAAAACATAAAAGGAATTTCTGTGCATAATTTTTTATTTTATACCTTTTCATAAACAAGATTATTGTCAAATTGCAAATTGAATAGAAGTCATTATGTGTATCATTTACCTTCAAATGATTCAGTATAAGCAATCATGCATGTACACAGATAGACGTGTGTATATATGGGATCGGGGATCAATGGTAAACAAATGGAGCAAAACATTAACAATGGGTAAATCTTGGTAAAACATAAAAGGAATTTCTGTGCATAATTTTTTATTTTATACCTTTTCATAAACAAGATTATTGTCAAATTGAAATTATTTTGTTTTCTTTCTCTCTTTTGTTTTGTTTTGGTTTTTGAGATAGAGTCTCCCTATGTAGTTCAGGTTAACCTTGAACTAACTTCAGCCCAGCTAGCCTTTAACTAGAGGTGATCCTCCTGCCTCAGCCCCCTGTGTGCTGGGATTAGGATATGGTACATGCCACCACACCTGACCTAAACTGAAATCCTAGAATTAAAGGAAGTCTGTGTTCCCAGGCAGATAGCCCCATACCCAATCACTGTCCTTGAACTCCTTTCTCCTCTTCCCCACTTTCTGAGTTCAGCATGCCACTCTTCCTCTGCTGAGGGCAGACGGTGGGAACAGGACTAGCCTTCCCAGCATTCCCATTGGTTCTTCCATCTAGATGGTGTCTGTAGAAGAAGTGTCAAGATCAAGCATGTGATGGCTTTCCACCCCTTGCCCACCTGTGCTCAGAGAGGCCATCAGATTAGGGACACCTGTGGGGCAGGGACCATGTGTGGGCCTGGCTGTCACCCCACACATCACCCGCTGGATCACCCTAGCTATCTATGGAAGCCTTAGAAACCTGGGACCATGCCATTGGACTTGAGGAGGCTTCCATCTCCTGGAGCTTGGAGAAACCCTCTCAAGGTGACCAGGGACGGACGTCCCTCTAGAATTCATCCCCTGGCTTTCCTATACAGGTGCCATGGCTACAGGGAGACTGAGGTGGGACTGAGCTGCATACCAGGGGGTCTTGTTAACAAGAGATTGCAGATGAGGTCTTTAAGGAAAGTTATGATTTTTATTAGTTAGAAGAAAAAGGAATTTCACAGAGCCAGCAATGAGCCATGTGCTATGAGGCAGAAAGGACATGAACCACAGGGGACAGCAGAGGATAGGACCTGCCTCTAGCGCAGTGGCCAGGAGGCCCTCAGAGCCCAGCCAGGGTGCCAACCCCAGCAGTTTTCCCCCTCCCCCACCAGTGTGGGCACACTGCCAACCAGCATGTTCTGGAGTGGGTGGGGAGGGACTGTGACCAAACTGTGACCAGAGATTAAACTCTACTTCCTGGGAAGAGCCTGGACCTGAGTCAAGGCCATAGAACTTATGTCCTAGAAACAATTCTACCCCACCTGACCTGGGGCAAATGCTGCTCTCCTCCTTGGGTAAGGGTCAGAGATGCGGAGATTTTACTATAAGATGTTAAAAAAAAAAACCAAAAAACTCCCAAGGACTTGTGGTTCCTTCCAGCAAAACAATGGGAACAGCTGGAGTTTGTGGTATGACTGTTAAGTGCCTGTGGTTGTGGGGGATGGGTGTGTGGGTGTGGAAGAGAGTGTGCATGAGTGTGTAAGAGCTGTGTGGGTGGCAATGTTGGATCAGGACTGGGCAGAGGGCACTCCTGTCACAAACTCTAGCACTCAGGAGGGAGCTACAGGGGGCCTGCAGCTCTGGAGATGGGAGGAAGGAAACTGGACAGGGATCCCACCCACACAGCCCATCCTGACTGTCTTGGGAGAGCACAGGTTGGGGATAGGGAAAGTGAGCGCCATCAACATCAGGCTCTTTGGTGTCATTCTTTTGGGTGAAATTGACCTATATCCTGCTAACAAGAAAACCTATGGGGTCCCAGCTCCGCAGCTCTGCAAGTCTGGCAGGCTGAGAAGCCCCAGGGAAGTGTGAGGCCTGCCTCCGCTGGAAGCTCAGAGGACATTTGTGTCCTGTACTTGAGGAATGCGTCAGGCCTGGTGGTGATACAAACAGATCTGTTATGCTTGTTAAAGTATTATACAAACTTTAAGAAAATGAAATCAAACAATGCTTTAGATATGGGCAGGGAGAACTGCGTGTGGTGGTGCATATTTGTGATCCTAGCACTCCGGAGGCTGAAGCAGAGATCCCTGAAAGTTCAAGGCCAGCCTGAGCTACACAGTGAGTTCAAGGCTATTGCTTCTCAGACTTTTGCTTAAGATTAAGTGTGAGTTCAAGGCCAGTTTGAACTACATAGAGAGACCCTGTCTCAAACAAACAAAAAAGATTTTTAGGTGGTGGCAGAACATAAAATTGTATTTTCATGACCATGCAAGCTATTTCCAAAATTCATACACAAAAAGAATCTCAAACAGCTGTCACATGGAGGCAGCAAGGTTAGACTTGTTTTCTTACCTTGAGTATCTACATTTTCTAACTGGTTTAATAATGAAAATCGAGTGATACAAAATGACATTAAAAATTGCAAGAACAGTCTATGCTAAATGAAAGTAGCAGAGTACAGACCGATAAAAACACTGATACTCACTCATTTTTTAAACAAAGTAAAAATGTTTTGCATTTCAGGAGCCCCTGCCCTGAGTCTAGTAGGAGGCTCTAAGGGATGAGACCTGCTCGGCACTCACCTTATCGCCAAAACCCAACGTGCCTGAGCTCAACCTGGAGCCCTTGGGGGCCCGCAGTTTGGGGGAGTGGTTGGGGGGCAGGTTCTCATCCCAGAACCTGTGTCATGTAACAGCCCAGCTCTGTTCACCAGTCCTGAGGAGCCAGCCAGAGGGAGAGGGGCGTGTATTGTTCTTTGGGGGTGAGAGCAGGTCCAGGACATGACCATACCCACCCTCTTGAAAATATGAACAGGAGCTAGAACCACATGAAGAATTCTTAGCAGAGCAACCACAAGTGTGAAAGGGAAAAGGGAAGTAAGCAGCCCACAATCAGTCCTGGGGATTTGAGGGAGGCAGGGGAGGGAAGCAAGGCCAGGTCAGAAAAGGCTCCTGAGTTCTACAAAAGGCCATGACCCCAATCCTGTCAGGTGGGAAGCCTGGCAGCATTTTATACAGGGTAAGATTTGATCCACCTCCATTTCAAGCTGCCTCTGTTGTCAAGCTTGGGAAGTTCCAGCAAGGCCCAGTAAGGCAAAGATGGATGGAAGGAGGCCTGCACTCTGGGGAGCCTGAGTGCAGGGGCAATGTGGAAGGGAAGGCAGACCTGAGTCATCTGGCTCTCCAAGGCACTGGGGATCCTGGAGAGGGCAGCAGCTGGGATGCCAAGGAGCCAGAGTATGGGGCCACCCACCCAGAGATACTGGCAGGAAGCAGTACCATCTTGAGATGGGAAGGCCTGGTCTGGGGCAGATTTGGGAGTTGCAGGTGAAACCTGAAACTTGGGGGCCAGATATAATTCAGAATTCAATATTTTCTAAGTGTAAAAAGTAACATGATTTACCATAAATATGCACGATCACACCCTTAGTGGGGTGGGGGAAGCAGCCACTAATTACATACACTAGCATTCCTACAGTCAATAAATGAATATTCATTCACATAAGGCAGGCACATAAAGACAGGAAAAAGAACTTCATGTCATGGTTGATCAAAGTTTATCATCAAATGAGCCTGGAATATTCTGTTTGGGGATCTGGAGACTGAGGACAAGGTGCATCAGCAACCATGGTAGCTAGGGACCCAGCAGCAAGAATGCCCCTCAGGACAGACAAGCAGCAGAGTTGAGGACACAGCCCAGGAATCACAAAGTAGGGGCCGATTCGGGGGGCAGTCGGGAACAGGAGAGCCCCAGAAGCAGGGGCAAGTGCAGGGCAACTGCTGCAGAAAGACTGATAGAGGAAGGCCCAGGTGTCCCCTGCATTTGGCAACAGATGAAGGCATAGGAGACCTGGGCCTCCAGGATCAGTGGTGATGTGGGACAAACAGGAGTCAAGAGGCAGCAGAGGGCAGGAAAAAGACCAGAAAGAAATGAGACCAGGAAGCGGCTGAACTCATCTGCAGGAAACCTGGCAGATGTGTGGGTCTGGGGGTCTCAATGAGTGGCCAAGAAGCCAAAGGAAGGATGGTGGATTAAAAGGGACAGCATGTGTCCACCAAATTCATGTGTAAGAATACTCATGGCATCTTTGTTCAAAATCATCTCTCACTGGAAACAACCCAATTATTCATGAGTACCAAAATGGATAAACCTTTAGAATCAGCAATGAAGAGAAATGAACTATATGCTACTCTCAATAACATGGGTGAGTCTTACAGTTTTTGGCACAAGAATATATGTATTTAGCCAAGCCTCGTGGGGCACGCTGTCATCCCAGCTCTCTGGGAGGCTGAGGCAAGAGGATCAAAATTTGGAGCCCAGCTTGATATATATATCAAAGGGACTAGGGATGAAGTTTAATGTTAAAGGCCCCAGGTTCAAGCCACAATAACACCAAGTATGTACTTTGTATTTCATTACACCTCAATTTGAAAGAATTAAAGATGACGGAAATTCAGGTTTCAGGTGAAACCATCTAGGGTAGGGAAAGGTTGAAGGTGCCATGGGACTAAGACAGATCCAGGGGAGGATGCTGGATGTGGGATGCAAGGGGCACTGCGCTCCATGGACACAGAGCTCATTCCGGAGTTTACACTGGTGCCTGTAGAGCATCTGCAAAAAAATACTTGAGGGAAACAGACTTTGAAGGGGGTCGAACAGGAAGGGCATTGTCCTCTGCATTCAAAGCCTTGCCATAGGGCAAGAGTTGGCTGTGCCCTACCCCTTTCCCCAGGGACGACTCCCCCCGTCAGGAGGTTCTTCTGCAAACTCCTCACACACTTCTGAGAAAACTTCCCTCCCTCCCCTGCTCACCACCTACTTCAGGTCCTGAACACGTGTGACAGAGGACATAACAGGAAGGCCACCAGGAACAATGAACAGGAGCTGCAGAATTAATGCACTGTTAGTACCCCCAAATGATTAAAATGCTTACTTCACAAGCTCCCATTTTCTCTTCAATAACACAGACATGTCTAAATTCGTTTTTTGAAAAGACTTGTGAGAGAGGCATGAGGGTAGCAACTCCACCGGGGTGACAGTTCACAAATTGCTCAAATTCACACTTGGCTGAAGGCAGGCAGAAGCACAGGCAGCTCCGGCCCGACAGCCTCAGAGGGCCCCAAACAGTGGCGCCTGGGGGTTCCGGGCAACACAGGCTGAGCCCTGTGCAGAGATTCTAGGTCGGCAGGAGAGTGACCTAATTAAACACACTGGCTTATTCTTAGACAAGGAGTCCCAGTTAAGGGCCCTGCACAGCCACAGCATGGAAGCACAACCCTAGAGGTGACCGTAATGATTCTTATTTTTAAATAGCACTCACTTATTTCTGATTACAAAAGTAGTACACATCCATCGTAGAATGTTTAGAAAATGTAGATAGAACAGAAAAGAAAATACAAACTAGAGATGACCTTTTCTTTTTTCTTATTTCCTCCAGTCTAAAATATATATATATGATGAAACTATTTTTATAAATTTGTAGAAAATTATTAACTGTATGATCCTAGATTTGTTATATAAATTTGGAATGTCGTATGCTAATAGGTCTGCTTAATTCATCCACTATTAAAATACAAGCATCACCCCCATGTCATTATTCATCTACTTGATTTGAATGACTTCATAATATCCATCACTGTGTTGGTTCATTTTGATTGTGAACTTGATTGGATTAAGAGATGCCTAGAGAGGTGACTGGACTGAGGATGCTAAACCTCATCAGAGGATTGATGCATCCATGAGATCACAGCTGAATGAGCTATACAGGAGGTAGGGCCTAGTTGGAGGAAGTAGGTCACTGGGGGCATGACTTCAATGGGCATAACTTTTCTCCCATTCTTTCCCTCTTTCTCTGCTTCCTGGATGCCATGAGGTAAGCAGCTTTCCTCCACCATGACCTTCTGCGATATTTCTGCCTTGCCATGGACCTAAAAACAATAGAGCCAGCTGGATGTGGACTGAACATCTAAAACCATGAGTCAAAATAAGTATTTCTCATTTTGTCCTAGCAACAGAAAGCTGACCAACGCAACCATGTAAAATAATATGTAAAGTATTTCCTTGTGATGGAGCATGTAGGTGGTTTCCAGCTTTTCAAATAACACAACCTCTCCGTTCTTGGGCTAGATTTTAGAAATAAAAAATATTCAGGCTTGTTATACATTGCCAAATAGCTTTCTGAAACTTCTTAATAAGTGACATTGCCACTGGTAAAGGGTATCATAGCTTGATTGCTGTAAATAACAGCCAAGTTTTATCAACTGATAGTAGGTAAAGATTAAATACAGAGGCAACCTCTATGTTAGTATTCCCCAGAGCTAATTTGAACTTTATGAGTAAACACAGCCCAGTATTATTTTGCAGAATTCATCTTTCACGAGGTTAAACTGCTATGACACACAATCCCACAATTTTAGGGGATTATAACAAGTAAGATTTATTTTTCATCCAGATTTCCCATCACTGTGAGTCAGATGTGATTGGTACTCCATGTCTTCTTATTCTGAGCCCCAAGATAAAGGACTAGCCCAGATGCTGTCTCCATTGTCATGATCAAGGTCAAATACACAAAGTAGAAGCCTACAGTGACTGTGCAGGCTCCACTCTCTTCTCATTGGCCCAAAAGAAGGAGATCACGTGACTGAGCCTGGAGCCTGTGAAAGTACACTCTTCTCAAAAGGAGGTGCTACAAGTCACATGGTGAGGGCAATGATCTTACAGGGTGAACAATAACTGGGAACAAGAACACGATCCACCACAAGAAGCATGAACAGTCACAAGAACAGTCAGAAGCAATGCTTAGTGTTTGCCATTGTATCCTGATATGAAATTAAATGTTTGGCAACCAGAATTTCTCTTCCTACTGGAAAACTTCATGCCTAGAAGACTTCTGCAGTGCCAGTGAGGGGAGTTTACCTAAGTTTGCCTTTTGTGAAAATAAAAGAAAAATAAAGAAGAGCCAGGGATTTAGCTCACTGGTTTGCTGCCTGCCTCGCAAGCGCAAGGACCCAAATTCAATCCCAGGTACCAAAAAAAAAAAAAAAAAAAAAAAAAAAAAAAAAAAAAAAAAAAAAAAAAAAAAAAAAAAAAAAAAAAAAAAAAAAAGAAAAAGTTACAGAGGATAGAGAAATAAATTAAATGACGCTATGATGAAAGAAGAAAGCAAACACATATATGCATGTGTGCATTTATGAAGTAGTGTATTTATAAGTTAGCTCCATTAAAATAGTGATAAAGTACACTATTAATTTTAAAAAGACAAAAATAAAGCCATGTGCACAACAGGCTGCCATCTATTTTTAAATGGGAGAGTACATGTGCATTTATGCTTTTATACACATAAAATATTTCCCACAAGATCAATAAAAGGCTGGTAACAGTGGCTATCTTAGGAAAAGATAAGAGAACTAAAGGACTGAGATGGGGTGGAGGGGCTTCTTCAAACTAGCAACAAGTGGGAAAAAATGAGGATGACAGAGGAGGGGTCTCAGAATCAAATGGCAAGGTGCCTTGGTTTCCTCCAGCCCTGGCTTCCTTTGTCCTGTTGCTGCTCTCCTTCTGTCTCCTCTTTTCTTCTCTTCTCCCCACCACCCTCAGAGGAGCCTGGCTCTTGGCTTATGCAAGAGCCCTGTCTTCCCATCTTGCCTTACTGGAAGGGACTCATCTGGAAGGTGGTGAGGGAGCATTTTCTGAATACTCGTATGATGTGGCTTGACCTGTTGGAGCATGAAGTTTTTTGTTTTGTAATTGTTGGTAATTGTTCTTCTTAGGTTTTCCGTTGCACTTTCTGGAAGCTCTGCTTTTCTGGACCTAGTATCGGAATCAGGGCGTCTCCTGATGAGGAAGAGTAAAGAGTGACAAGAATGAGAAAGGACAATTTAAAAATTTTTCAATTAAAAAATTTGGGGAAATAGGAAGAAAATGCCTAAAGGGGAAGTGGGAAAGGGAGGAGAAAGGAAATAAGGGAAAAGAAAAAATGTGAATAAAGGAAGTCTTTTGTAAATAGGGAAGGGTGAAGGGGATAAAAGGGAGGGCAGGGGTATGGGGGAAAAAATAAGAACCAAGATACATCATGTAAAGGTACAAGATCCCAGTGTAACTGTATTGTTTGCTTTAAATGTTCCAATAAAATTAATGGGGAAAATTGTTTTTGGGAAAAGGTAACATAAGCACAAGCTATATAGCAGAGTATACACGCCACACCCTTGCCACCAATGATCTAGAATATACAAAGAATTCAGAAAATTAGATTCCCCACATTTAAAGACCCAACAAAAATTGGATATCTAAAATGAATAGCCATTTCTCAGATAAAGATATACAAATAGCCAATAAACAGATGAAAAAAATGTCCAACATCACTAGTCATTCAAGAAATGTAAATTAAAACAGCACAGAAATTCCATCTTAAGAAAGAATGACTATCTTTAAGAAATCAAATAATAACAAGTGTTGGAGAGGCTTCAAGGGAAATGGAACACTCTTCACTGTTAGAGGGAATGTAACCTAGTATAACTACTATGGGAATCAGTATGAGGAATCCTCTAAACATTCCATTTGACCCAGCTATTCCTCATCTTCTTCCTGAATGAGTTAAAAGCTCATATTGCAGTGATACATGCATATCCACATTTATAGCATCACAATTTGTAATAACCAAATCTTAGAAGCAGCCTATATGTCCATCAGTAGATGAATGAATGAAGAAAGTGCAGTATTTACACACAGTGGAGTACTACTCTACCATAAACTTGAGTCATTTGTAGGAAAAAAACATCAGTGTATCTTGAGACCATAATGTTAAGTGAAGTAAATCAGGCACACAAGCATAAATATCACATGATTTCTGTTATATGAAAACCCCAGTATATAAATAAAGTACAAAATGAAAGACAGGTAATAGGGGGAAAAAGTTATTGCAATCCAGCCTCTGATCTATTGAAAAATGTACCTTGATTTGGAATCATTGTTTCATTTTTTTATGTGTTTTTTGACCTGTTAGTCTGGCTGTTAATCTGTGTTTATGATAACTAACTTGATAAAGACTTAAACATAAAAAAATAAATCTGATGCTAGCAAAAAGAGAAAGAAAGCAAATGCTGTGCTAATGGCACATTCACACAGGATGTTGAATCACTGAGTCACTGATCTGAGTCCCTTTGCTTGCTTAGTTGTTTAAGCTCTTAGTACAAGAGTCCCATCCAGATAGAGTAGCACAAGCTCCAGGCTCCTGGGTGCACCAGAGAACCTGAGGTCAACAGGTGTTACTTGGATTCCACGGGACAAACACCACATAATTACCTAAGTTTAGAGAACACTGGAATAATTGGGATTTGTGATGTGGGACTTCTCAAGCTGTAATGTTCTGATATACATGATAAATCCCCAATGGGCCTTGGACTATGGAATTATTTCAGAACAGTATACTAGCCAAGGTTCCCAAATGGGAAATGCAACCTCAAGTACTTCCAAGGCCCGAAGCTACCAGTCAGCAGATGCACTGAAAACATTCAAGGATAGAGACAGTTTTCTTGACTTTTATTTTTTAAACCACAAAGATGTATTTCTTCTTAAATGTATACATATTTAGTAGATGCGACCCTTCAGGTAGACACGGGAGCATGGACTTTACTTGTGTTGTTCAATGCTACATCCACAGTATCTACAGTAACTGGCAGATGTGAAGGTGCTTGTTAAATATTTACTGAATGATTTGAACTGTGAGAAGGTGAAGGAAGTAGATACAGAAAGAAAGAAGACACAGACTGAAAGACCTACTTGAGGACAAGGAAAAATGGGAATGCCCAGGATGCCAGGAACCTGGACAGATTCATGGGAAGGGTGCCCCTTTGGTAATTCCAAAGTAACCAATACTGATGACACCTGGATTTTGGACTTCTGGACCTGTGAGCTGTGAGAGAATAATATTATATTCTTTTAAGACAAAAAACAGTAGAAAATACTTCTCTAGTGTTTAAAATGATGAATTAAAAAGCAGTGGTATGGAAAGACAATGTCAAGAAATGAGAAGACAAGCCATAGACTGGCAGAACATAACTGCAAACAACACAACTGATAAAAAAACTGTTATCCAAAGGACCTCTATATCTAAAATATGAAAAGAACTCTCAACAGTGAGCAATAAGAAAATGAACACCTTGGGCCTGGGATGTAGCTCAGTGGTTCTACTGCCTGCCTTGCAAGTGCAAGATCCAGAGTTCAATCCCCAGTACCACAAAAAAAAAAAAAAAAAAAAAAAAAAAAAAAAAAAAAAGAGAGAGAGAGAAAGAAAAACAAATGAACAACTTAATAGACTTGACCCATGAAGACACACTGACTGCCAGTAAGCTTATGAATAGATGTTCAACATCATGTATCCTAAGGGAATTGCAAATTAAAACAATGAGATTATCAGGCTACACCTACTAGAATGATCAGAATCCAAAACACTGATAGCACCAAATGTTGAAAAGGATGTGGATCATCTGGAACTTTCATTCACTTCTGGTGGGAATGTAAAATGGACAGCCACTCTGGAAACCAGGCTAGCAGCTCTTTACATAACAGAACTATTCTTACCACATGATCCAGCAGCAACGCTCCTTTACAATTATCCAAAAGAGTTGAAAACTTATGCCCACACAAAACCTACCCACAGATGTTTCTGGAAGCCTTATTCATAACTGACAAAACTTGGAAGCAAGTAGGCTGTCCAATAGCAAATGAATGTAGCAATAAACTGGTACCCCCAGATGATGGAATATTATTCAGCTATCAAGCCATGAAATGACATGGAGAAACTTTAAATGCTAATCACTAAGAGAAAGAAGCCAATCTGCATGATTCCAACTATATGACAATCTGTTAAAGGCAAAACTATGGAGACAGTAAAAAGACTAGTGACTGCCAAGAGTGAGAGGGGAGGGAGAGATAAATAGTTGGAGCACAAAAAAAAATGTAATTCTATATAAGATTATAATAGTGGATGAGTATCATTAAATATTTTTCCACACCCATGGAAGATACACCAAAAATGAACCCTGATGTGACCTATCCGGATAGTTTTGTTCAAGTGTAGGTTCATCAACTGTAACAAGTGTGGCAGGTGTATGTGCCCATCTAGAGACTTCCAGAATGAAGTGGTAGAGGATGTGCATAGTGCAGAAGGCTGTGCATGACGGGAGATAGGGGCTGATGTGAATGCTCTGGAACTTCCATACAATTTTTCTGTGACCTTGAAACTGCTTTCAAAATAAAGTTTATTAATTTGAAAGGAGCAATGATATTCAAAACTTTTCTGGGGTTTACTCCAAAAAAAAATAGAAACACCCCTAGGTAACAGATAGATATAATAATATTGTCAAAATGTTGATCATTGTTTAAGCAGTGTATTCTCTATATTTTCGCATCTTTGAAATTTTTCTTAATAAGATTCTTACAGAGCAGTGATTCAGAGAAAAAAGTTACAAATAAGCAGGAGAGAAAGGCTAGAATTAACCTTGTGGCACTGGATTGGCTTTGAAATTATCAGTAGAAATTCAGTCTTATAAATCTATATAAAAACAGAACACACATGTGTGAAGGGGTTAGTATTCCCATCTCCATTCTCCTAGAGGGCTTAGAAGTCTCAATACCTCAGTACTGATGAGCATCCCCAGCACTCAGATTAGGGTTTCTCAATACCAGTCTCTGGCAAAGGAATCAGTGATCCTCAGAGAAGTGGTTGATTCCAGAATTTAGAAAAATAAAATGCAAAATATCCCAGAACATCTTGCGCTACCAAAAAGTAACGAAGTATGAAGAAAATGATTGAAAAGATGAAGGTTAATTAAAAGAACTCAGGATTGATCTAAAGCTCCCAGTACTGAAAACTGAAGCAATTTGAACAGCAAAAAGGGATCACAGTATCAACGTACAACCCAAAGAATAAGCAAATATGCACAAATTCATATTGATATAAATAATAAATAATAATAGTAAATAATAAATAGATAAATGCAGGAAAAGAGATAACTCTTCCTTGCAGAAGTATTCTAACTGATAAATGTAGCGCTGAGGGGACTAGAGAAACCATTATTAGAACTACACTATAGTCCCAGCACTCAGGGAGGCTGAGGCAGGAGGATCACTGTGAGGTCGAGACTAACCTGGGCTACATAGTGAGTGCCAGCTCAGTCTCAACTACATAGTGAGACTCTGCCTCAAAAAAACAAACAAAAAAAGAACTACACCATAGCACCAGGGATTTAGTTCAGAGGTGCTGCACCCGCCTGGCAAGCACAAAGTCTTGAGTTTGATTCTCAGTACCAAAAAAAAAAAAAAAAAAAAAAAAAA
>NW_022900921.1:50724570-50731951 GCF_012274545.1 Fukomys damarensis | reverse complement strand
AAAAAAAAAAAAAAAAAAAAAAAGAATTCCATCATAACCATTAAACCTTACATTTGGTTTCCTGCTTGGCTGTCACCATTGTGAAATTCCTAATATCTTTTGAGAGAGGTCCTGCATTCTTACTTTGCACTGGGGAAAACAGGAACTTTACAGAAGAGGAGCCAAGAGGACGCTATCTTAATTGCATAACCAACATTATTATCATGTAGCCCAATATGCTACAATGAGAAAAGCACACTTCTGTTTTCTTTTTCCCCAGAATCTAGAACCTTAATCTAATCATAAAAAAGAGACTCAAAAATCCAGTCGAGAGAGTTTCTACGAAATACCTAACCATTACTGAAGAAATGTCAAGGTCATGAGTGACAAGAGACTGAGAAAGTGTCATGGATGGGAGACTAAGATGAAACAAAAACTGGGCAGGGGATTTAGCTCAGTGGTTCTGCTGCATGCCTCTCAAATCTCTGGTACCAAACAAACAAGCAAACAAACAAACAAAAAAGATGAAATGAAAACTGAATGCAAAACAGGATCTTGGACTAGATCCTGAAATAGAAAAAGGACTTTAGGTGCTGACCGCTGAAACCCAATTAAAGTCTATAGATTGGCTAACAGCAGTGGGTCAATGTTAACTTTCTGGCTCCATACATTTTACTAAGATCATAGAGAATATTAGGGAAGGCTGGAGAAGGATAGAAGAAAAGTCTACATTACCTGCAGCTTTTCTCTAAGTCTAAAATGATTCCAAATGTTTACAGAATTTAAAAGTAAAGATGAAATATTGCATAAGCAAAGCCAAAAGCCATGCTCTAGACTGTGAGGAACAAGGCTTGTAACCACTATCATAGACAAAAGGTGAATCTCCTTACTATATAAAGAGCTTCTATAAAGATCAATAAACACCCAATAAGGGAAAAATGAACAAATAATTTAAAAAGTAATACAAATAGGTCTTCAATGTATGAGAAAAATCATCAAACTTAAGAGAACTGCAAATTAAAACCATAAATACCAATTTTCACCTATTAAGTTGGCAAAACTCCAACTGCTGATAACACTCTGAGGGCAAGTCTGTGGTGAAAGAGGAACTTTCTCACATTCTCTGTGGGAGTGCAAATTGGCACAATCCCTTACGGGAGGCAATTTGGCAGTATCTATCAAACTTAAGATAAGTCCTTTGACCCAGCAGTTCCTCCTTCCCTCTTGAGTCTGATTTCTACAGATTCAGAATGATCACATGGACAAGGCTGCTCATTGCAACACAGTTTGCAAAACAGTAAAAATATGATACTTTACCATCAAAGAAAACTGGTGAAATAGCCCTTCCATGATGGAGTACTGTACTTACACACACATGTGTGCATGCACACACACACACACACACACACACACACAAACTGGGTTCCTGAAAAAAATGGAAATTACTGCGGGCTGGGAGAAGGGAGAACTGAGAGGTGTTGGCCCAAGGGTACGAAGTTCTAGTATTGCAAGAGGAAGAAATGCTAGAGATTGGTTATGCAGCACAGTGCTGATACTTTATAATAGTGTTGTATATTTTAAAACTTAGATCTGAAGTTCAAAGTTCTTATCACCAGAAAACAATGGGAGGAATAGTTTTAGAAGGGATGGCTAAATTTATGGCATCATTATGGTGAAAGTTTCATGGGTGTGTTCTTATCTTCAAATTCATCAAGATTATATACTAAAAATATGCATGTCATACCTCAGTTTGAAAAAGAATAAGGAAGCTCTCTGTTTACTAATATAGAAAGATTTCCAAGATATGCCAATAACTGGGGATAAGGAATAGGAAAATTTGCAGAACAAATAGAGTGCCATGTTCTGTGTAAAAAAGAGGGGATTACCGTCTGTATTTATATTTTATTTGCATTTGCATTCAGACATTCCAAAAGGATATACAATAAACTGAAAACGATTTCATAGGACAGAGAAGATAATAGGAAATAGAAATAGAGAGCAAGGAAAGAAAAAAAAACTTTCACAGTATCCTGGTTTGTATTTTGAATTATGAGCCATTTAATGTATTACACACTTAAAAATTAAATGAAAAAACTATACAGAAATTATCATATAAAGAAAGTGTGATTATAATTTAAAAGTCATACCCTGAGCATCACATTCATTTCTTAGAATAAAAGATGTGTTTTAAAAATTGCATTGACAAGATAAAAGACACACATAAGACCCAAACTTTTAAAATAATTCAGATTATATAAATATGCCAAACCTGAATCATCAAACTAGAAAAATCATGCACATTTTATTTTTATTCTTCTTATGTTACTATGGAAAAGTGAAGTTTTTGCTTGTTTGTTGGGAAGGAGAGCGGGGGAAGGAAGGAGGGAGGATGGGTTATTCTACTGGAGGTCCAAGACATAATTTTATTTCAAAACTCCTTGATGCATCAAACCCAGCCAGCTATAGCATCTTCCATCAGAAGTAGTCTGGAGTCCAGTGAATTGAGAAAGGGCTTTGCTTAGGGCTGACCAAAAACCAAATGGATTCCCAAAGCCAGCTGGACAACTTTTCTGGTCTTTTTGCATATGTGGGTCTTCCAGAAGATGAGCAGATCTCACCTGAGGTTGCCTCATTTTACCTATTTACCTACTACTATTCTACCACCAGATTTTTGCATCAAAGATACTGATGATTTGGAGACTGCTAATCTTTTCCCTCTAGGCAATAACTACAGATGCACAAGAAAACTTCAGCACCTGTTCAGAGTTTAGCTCTTCATTTCTATAGAGACACAGGCAGAGGCTTTGAGAATAAGGAAGTGAGAAGAGGGGTTGTCTGGGGAATTCAGGGGAGCAGCAGGGATCACGGGCACTTCACTCCCCTCCTACCCGCTCCAGCTTCCCTTCCAGGGTGCCTGGCACCACCATTGCTTCCATTCAGCCCTTCAACTCATTCTCTAGGCAAAGTCTGAGGGACTTTCACAAAACCAAATTAAGACCTGGTCACTGCTCAAGGGCATTGAAGCTCTTACCTCCATAACTTGGCTTTACCCCCTCTCCAGGTCCCTCCAGTCTCATCACCCCCCCACACACACACACAATCTCCAGCCGCACCAGCTACCCTGGGCTCCTTCCATGCCTCCAAACCCAATTCAGCTATACTGCAGGCCCTGGTTCTAGCTGAGCCCTCCCAGACCTTCCATCCGTGCTCCACTTTGGACAGATGCTTCCTTCTGAACTGACAGATAGATGGCCCAGGTTCATCTGAAGTCCAGATGAATTCAGACCTCAGCTTTACAGATGCTCCCTTCTTGGGCTTTCCAGTTCAAGAAGGACTTGTGGTGGGAAATTGAATATAGCTAGAGAATTCAGAGTACAATGCATTGAATACTTAAGTCACCCCCGGGTTCCTGTGTTGAAATTGATAGTGTTAAAGGTGGGCCCTCTGGAGGCACTTAGGAGACCATGAGGAGGAGCTCTCATGAATAGGGTTAGTGCCCTAATTAAAGAGGCCCCAGAGAGCTAGTTGGTTCTTCCCACCATGAGAGGACATTATCCGGGAACCAGAAAATGGGCCCTCACCAGACACCAAACCTTAGTCTTGGATTTCTCAACCTCTAGAAGTGAGTTCTTATTATTTATAAGCCACCCTGTTTTTGGTGTTTTGTAAAAAAAAAAAAAAAAAAAAAAAAAAAACCTCAAACAAACAGACAAAGCACATCAGACAGACACATAGAGTAGTTTCTATGCCCCTGAGCCCGGAGATCTGTCACAGATTTCCAGTCTGAAGACAGACCCACATTCCTTCTCAAACTAAGAATCCTGCCCAGAAAAGCCCCTGTGCCCACTTTCTCCCCACCATACACAAGCCCTAGGACAAGGCAGAGGAAGACTAACAATGTACCTACTTCTACTGGGAAAGCAGCGTGTCTGATAAGGAGAAAAGTAACTGCAGTGACCAACTTTTTCTTTGACGTATACCTTTCAGTTACTCAAAGCTCTTAGATCACCTTAACATCCTATAAGATAAAGATACCAATATCCTATAAAATAAAGAACATAGATAACAATCATGCCCCTGTTATGGGCAAGAAAATCCCAGGAGATCAAATATTATGTATACTACTGCTCAGTCGTAAGTGGGCAATTGCGTCTTAAATCCAGATTTTCTGATTTTATTTTTCTTAAAAGACCAAGCCATGTCTCATCCTCTCCCTCTTTGCTGGGTCTTAATAAAAAATAAATACAAATGATAATGTCTGAATTTTAATGAGTACATAAATAAAGTATTTTCATTTTTGCAAAGGATCCAAAGATCCAAATTAATCCAGATTGGTAATAGCGGTTGTGCTAATTGGGGAGAACTTTCTGGAACCCTCAAATCACAGAATTCCTGTGCCCTCAGGCCTACTTTTAGGTGTTCATTTTATTCCTTGGTACCTCTACCTTTTCTCCCAATGACTTACCCTTTATCTTCTCCCTCTTAGACCTGCACATTGGCTGCCCACCCACGTACCCCAAGTGACCAGGGACAGAAGTCACAGGCTGGGCAGAAACTGACCCAACTATACAGAACTAAATGGTTTCACCACCAAATCTAGGTAAGATCCAAGAGACTGGTGCTCCGGAGGGAGAGTAAAAGAGAGTTTAGTCAGGTGAGCCATGCAGCTAGGCTGGCTCTGGAGTGAGGGGAAAATGGTACAGGCCAGGCTCAGGTCAGGAAGCTGGGGTGGTGAGGAGCCAGGTATGCTGCAGAGATGGACCTGGGCAGGACAAGCTGGGCAGACACAAGCCCTGGGGAGGCAAAGGGCTCTTGTGGTTTCAGCTGTTGTCCCCTCTGCTACAGAAGCCAGGGATCAAGTTCAGGCATGCCAGTTTCTAGCAACATGAGCTTTGCCACTGCACTGGGCAGGAACTGACCAGATTTTTGTCAGGGTCTTTGTCAGAGTGCCTCTCAAATGAGAGTTCCAGCCACATTTTTTATTCCAGCCTCACTCCATGCAGGAAGTCCAGCAGAGCGTTCAAAGTCTGACTGGCCCAGATGGAGTCATGTGGCCTCATGCTGGCTGGTGGGGAATATTTTCTCCAGAAAGGAAACGCACCTGACCTTGGACATGTGATTCACTGGAAGGAAACAAGCTACTATATCCAGAAGGCATGAATGTTCCAAGGTCAAATGACCAAAAGTCTTCATTCCAGTCCAGTCATGGGAGGACCAACCTCAGAATCTAACCTTAAAAATGACAATTTGAGTTGCTCAGTGGCTTCTAAAATGTCTAAAAGATATTGTCCCAAGAACTTCCTCTAGCTATTTCTGGGGATTTCATCAAGTCTTTTAGTTCCCAGTAATGGCTGCTGATTTAATCATGGTGAAACTTCTGTGTACATAGTTACTGTTTGGGTTGTGACATTTCTCTCTGTGGATCCCTTGCCAAGCCACACTCGGGTTCTATGCCCACCCACAAGGCATATGGAGACTTGGCTGGAAACAACCCTGGGAGGCCCACCCAGCCCACCCAGCTCATTAATACTTCACACCATGGGGTGCTAAGGACTGGAACTGTTCTCCAGCTGGGCTAGGCAATGTGCCCACTTACAGTGAGTAATATATACACACAAGGATGCAGCATTGTTTGAATTCCAAAAGACTCAAAACAATCTAATGCCCATCAGGAAAAGATGTATTTGAGAAATCATGGTTTGTTCACTATTCAGCCACCTTAAAAAGAGTAAAGCAGACCTCTGTTTGTATGAAAATGGAATGATCTTCAATCCATGCTGTTTATAGCAAGGTGTCAACCCTTGTGCAGAGTTAAATACCAGCTGAGTAAAAAATGAACACATATTTTGCTCTTTCTCATATGTTTATAAAGCAGGGACAAATCATTAAAGCAGAAGTACTCAGTTTTCCCACCATATCCTAAGGATAAAGGGAGCACCTTAAGGCAGAAGAGGGCTGGGAAAGATGGAGAATCTAGAAGTCAGAGAAACTATTGAAGCAAATGAAAGATGACTTTTTTTGAGTTTTACAGAATGGTATTGTAGAAGGCAATTTTCAATACTTGGGCCATCCAGCAACTTCATCCCTGTCTGTGTTTAAGGAACTCCCCCTTTAGAAAACAGAATTCCCTTCACAAAAGAAGCTGAAATGCCACAGACACACATTTCCAGTTTTCCTTGCAGGGAAGGTATGGACACACAGCTCCATTAATCACATCAACTCACCCAGTGCATGAGTCACGAGTGAGTGACATGGAACCCTCTGTAAAGTCCACTCAGTGGACAGGATGGTGGTGATGGCAGTATCTGTCACCAGAGTGGCAGTGCAGGGTCCTCGTAGATAGCAACCAGGGTCCAGAATGGGGGTAGAGATGTTGCAAGCAGTAGCCACTGTGCCCATGTTGGTGGTCATGACATTTTTATTTTTTTAAAGAGTAGGGAAGGTTTACTTATTTTTGTGTTTTGTTTTGTTTTGAGATAGGATTTCACTATGTAATTCAGGCTGGCCTTGAACTCACCCTAGCCCAGGCTGGCCAGTGATCCTTCTGCCTCAGCCACCCAAGTGCTGGGATTACAGGTATGCACCACTATACCCAGCTGCTGTGACATTTTTAGCCACACCAACTCTGCCACATTATTTGGGGGGCTGGTCTTGCCTGCAGAGCCCTCCATTTGTGAGTCAGCCAGAGATTCTGGGAGCACCAGCATTGGGACAACAGTAATTCTGTTGCCCACAGCCAAGACTCCTACTTGATGCATGGATAAGCATCATGTACTTCTCTTCTTAGTGTCCTCAAGAGCGTCCTTCAGTAGAGGTCTAGAAAAGACTTGGGCTAGAACAGAAGTGAAGCCAGATTTGTGTTTCTTTTGGACATGTCACCATTCTAAGGCAAGAAGATGAAAGCCAGGACTTATTTAGGTTACATACAGAGGGCACATGGGACAGCATAACCTTTGGGAAGGACACTCACCAACCTATTTCTGGTGGCTGCATCTGAGGAACGAGTGACCTGGGGAGGGACATTTTTCTTTGCTTTGAATTTTTCCTTGAGTTTTTTTTTTTAAACCACATTTATGTATTATTTTTAAATGTTTCAAAAGTTAAAAAAATACTTAAAAACAGATGCTGATTCTTCCCTTCTCAGGTTAACAGCTCTCCTCAGCCTCCCAGAAGGAGCAGTTGGACTGAAGCAACTAAGAAAAGAACAGCCTTCTGCGATCACCCGGCGGCAATTTTATAAACTATTTGTGTATTATTTAAATGTTTCAAAAGTTAAAAAAATACTTAAAAACAGATGCTGATTCTTCCCTTCTCAGGTTAACAGCTCTCCTCAGTCTCCCAGAAGGAGCAGTTGGACTGAAGCAACTAAGAAAAGAACAGCCTTCTGCGAGAACCCGGCGGC
>NW_022900921.1:50716858-50720211 GCF_012274545.1 Fukomys damarensis | reverse complement strand
AGAGAATAGATTCATTCATAGGAAAATGGATACATATTGAAGATATACTCCTAAGTGAAATAAATAAGTCCCACATGTGTAAATACCGAATAGTTTCCCTGGTGTGAATATTCTGCAACAATGCATAAGATTCTAATAAGATTACTGACATTTAGAAATGGGAGGAAAGGAGCTAAAGGTGTAGGGAAGGTGTGATACGTAGGGGAAGAACAAAAAGGGAAAAGAAAAAAATGTGAGAGAATGAAAAGATGAAAATAAAGTGTTTGTAGATGGGGAGGGGAGGAGGGGGTGAAGGGAGGGCAGAGGTAAGGGGAAAAAAATGAGAATCAAGACTTGCCATGTAAAGGTACATGATCCCAACAATAAATGTAACTGTACTGTATCCCTAAATGTACCAATAAACTCAATAAAAAAAAAATACTTAAAAACATAATATGTCTACAAATACATCAGAATGTCTACATATGAGAAAAGAGAAAGTAAAATATGCATTCTGGAATAAAAACAGCCCTTTGAAGAAGCAGGTGGTGGGAAACTGGTAGTCTGCTATCATCAGTTAAGAATCTTAGTTGGCTGGGTTGTCGGGATTGCACGCTGTTTTGAAGTTTTTTATTTGGCAATTCTTGCTGTTGCTTTATATTACTTGTAGAATAAATGATTATTTTTAAAAATAATCTTAACCAGCAGAATAGCTCCATTCTGCAGCAGAACTAAGACAGGGCAAAGGTATGGGGAGAGAAGCATCCCAGATTAGCAGAAATAAACAGGAGATAAAAATTCATCATATTCATAAAAGACCTCCAGTGGCCATGAGTCACTGCCATCAGACTGAAAAGACCATCTGTTGCAAGGTCAAACAGAAGAGACCCATTAAAAATTTGTGATATGCCCATTCAATGGAGTATTACCCACCAATAAGAAGAAAATACCACTGAAACCCACAGCAATATACAAGAATCTCACAGACATTACCCTGAGTGAAAGAGCCAAACACAAAGGAACACATATTTTCTTGTAAATTAAATGTCTATGAAATTCTAGAAAGACCAAAACTATGACCACAGAAAGTAGGCAGACAAAGAAGAGGCTGGCTGCAGGGGAATAAGAAGAAAAAATGTGGGGGCATAGAAATTTACCTTAACTATGTGGATGTTTACACTAATATACAGCTGTCAAAACTTGTTTGATTGTATCCTTAAAAAGGGTAATTTTGTGGTCCAGGTATTTAGCTCAGTGGTGCAGCTGCCTGCCTGGAAAGCACAAGGTCCTGAGTTTGACCTCTCGTACCAAAAAAAAAAAAAAAAAAGTGATTTTGTTGTATGCAAAGTGTAACTCAATAAAGTTGATCTTAAAAATATAAATAATGAAAGGTTTTGAGAGAGAACCTGATATTCATTCCCTTGTGTGTGCATGCACAGTGGTATCTATAGCTGAGTGATGGAAATGTGTGACCACCCTCAGGACCATAGGATTCTGGACTTAATTAGATGAGGTCAAAATTTCAAGCATTAGGGAGAAAAGCAGAGCTTCATCCAGCTGTCTCCCCACATCCTCTGCACAGGCACCAAAAGAGACCAAGCTGAGGCAAAGTAGTACAAAGCCCTACCCTAAACCTCCCTGCAGGTCCCAGGCAGCCCAGGTAAGGAAGAGCTCACCTGCTTCCTCAAGGCCAACTGCTCCAGCCTTGGGCACCATTACCAGAGGTTGAATGGTGTGGGCTGGCTGGAATTTCTGGATCTGCTTATCCCCACAGGCCCAAGAAAGTGATACTGGTTTCAGCCAAGGCAGATCCATGTTTCCACCTCCAGATGACTCATGCGGTGACAGCACATCAGAACCAGAGTGGTGGGCACTGCCTGATCTGCTCTCTATGAGGAGCGGCCAGCAGCATCCTTGCTCACACCCATGGTTCATTCCCTCTTCTGTCTGGGGCAGGAGCCCCAGATGTGGTACACATCACTGATCATCGAATTCTGGGGCAAAAGGAAGAGTATTACAACTGCAGCCCTCACTAACAGCAATTTCAGAAGACAGGACAGGCCATGAGCTTAGCTGGTGGGAAGGCACATGAGGAATACCTTGCCCTGTTGTAAAAAGGGGAGCAGTCAAGAGGAAAGGGTTATAGAGAGTTCCAACTCCAGCCAGTTCCTGGTAGCTGCAGGTGGATTTAAGCATATCACCATGAGGTGGACTCTGTCTGCGTGGAAGGCAGAATAATATATTTATCAAGGAAACTGAAGTCAGCATCTGACCAGAAGATTCTTACAATGAGGCAAGAGGATGGCAAATTTGAGCTCAGCCAGGGCCATTTAGCAACTTAGTGAGATGCTATCTCCAGAAAAAATAAAATGGGTTGGGAGTAGAGCTCAGTGCAAAGACCCTGGACTTAATTCCCAGTAAAGAAAAAGAAGAGAAAGAGCAAGAAGAAGAGGAGGAGGAAGAAAGGGTGGAGAAAAAGGAGGAGGAGGAAAGAAGGACACTCGGAAGCTCCAAAGATTAATGTCAGTCGTAGCTATGTTAAAAGAAAATAATGGTGATTAATCATTACAACAACTTGCATGTGTCTGTAGCCTCGTGGTTTCCAGAGTGCTTTTGTTTAAACTAATATACTTGAATTTCATGGCAACATCAGGGACAAGGAAGTCAAGGTCAAGGTCATGCTGTAAATTCTTATATCAATTCAGAAAAGCATTTTTAAAATGTAATTCATTTAGTGACACAGTTCAATAGAATTGGCTATTAGATATTAAAATATCTAATATGTATTTAAATCTTTGTAATAGTTGAAGAGAAATCCTCAAAGTCTACACTTAGTGGAAGACATCATCTTTTCATTCTCAGCCAGCCCTAACCTGGCTCATGCATCAGCACAGTCTCCTCACATGTAACGCACGCTTTCCTTTGGCTTACATTTTTGTCTACAGAGCTGAGAGTTGATAATTGGTATTTGCTTTTTACTATAATAAAGTTTTCATTAAAATAAGGAGCTTGGGTACTGGGGATTTGGCTCAGTGGTTCTGCCGCCTGCCTCGCAGGCACAAGGTCCTGAGTTTGAACCCAGGTACCAAAAAAAGAAAGAAAGAAAGAAAGGAAGGAAGGAAGGAAGGAAGAGAGGGAGGGAGGGAAGGAGGAAGGAAGGAAGGAAGGAAGGAAGGAAGGAAGGAAGGAAAAGAGAAACCGACAGACCATATCTACTCACCAGCAGAGCTGCTGGCTGTCAGAGGAACCCCTACTTAACCTCCTTCTCTGGAACTCCTCCCCTTCTGGTCACCATTTTCCAGGATGGTGAACTTATCCATGGCTTGCATGGGTCAATATGGGCAAATTGTCCTTTTTTTCAGCGTCCTCACCTG
>NW_022900921.1:50699473-50716228 GCF_012274545.1 Fukomys damarensis | reverse complement strand
GAGGGGGAGAGGGAGAGGGAGAGGGAAAGGGGAAGAGGGGAAGGGTGGAGGGAGAGGGGAGGGAGGAAGAGAAAGCAAGCAAGCCAGCACCTTGGGTGAGGGATTTAGCTTAGTGGCACCACACCCACCTTGCAAGCACAAGGTCCTGAGTTCGATCCCTGTTACCAAAAATAAAACATAAAAAAATTCATGGACCATGTGGACCATAGGCTTAAGTCAGCTTAGCATTGCTATGATAAAATAGCTTTTAAAAAAAATTTTTTAAGGATTAAAGGTTTGTTGTAGCTCGTGGTTTCAGAGGTTTCAGTCCATGGACACCTGGTTTAATTGTTTTTAGGCTTGTGGTGAGGCAGAGACATCATGGTAGAAGGGAATGGCAGAGGAAAATTGTTACCTAATGGCAGCCAGAAACAAGAGGTCAGCGGGAGCAGGAGGAGGAGGAGGAGGAAAAGAAGAAGAAGAGAAGAGAAGATGAAGGGAAGGGCCAGGGGAGGGAGAAGAGGAGGAGGAGGGAGGAGGACGAAAAGGAAGAAGAGTCAGCTAGGGACAAGATGTAGTCCCAGGCTGGGGATTTAGCTCAGAGGTGCTGCCACCTGCCTCACAAGTGCAAGGTCCCAAATTAGATCCCTGGTATCAAAAAAAAAAAAAAAAATGATGTCCCAAGGTCATGACCCATGACCAACTCCCTATTAAGCTCCATCTCCTATATTTCCATTACCTCCCAATAACCCATCACATTATGAACCTATCAATGGATTGATTCACTGATATTTAAATCCCTCATGATCCAGTCACCTTTGAACACATGAGCCTTTGGGGAGGAAATGTTATATGCAAACCAGAACTATGCCTAGGAAAAATCAAAGGTTGTCAGCCTTCAACAGCAGGAACTGCAAACTGTAGGCACATGGGAGTCTGACATCACCCAAGCCCCATTAGTCAGATTGGGAGACTGAGGCTAGAGAAGAGGAAGGGAAGGTTCTGGTCCAAAGACCAGCAACCAAGATTATAGATGTCTGAGAACACTGTTTGTACCTGGTTACTACCCCACAACCTCTTTGCTTTGAAATTTTAAAATAACATTCTTTTCTGGTTTTATCACAAAGAAGAATCTTTTAGAAATTCTTATAATATTTTACCATTTGTTTTTCCCCTTCTGAACAAATAGCAAACATTTTTCCAAAGTAGGTATCCTTTCAATATGATTACGCTATAATTAATGATTATATACATAGTATTCCATCAAACAGATGTGTGACAAATCCCTGATAATTGGGTATTTAGGCTTTTTCTAACTTTCTCTTGGTTTGTTTGGTTTTTCTTTTCCCATTACCACAATGAATACTTTGAGGTTTTAGTTTTGTTTTTTGCACACATGATTTTTTTCTTTTTTAAGGTTAAAATATTGATAATTCCTTCTCCAAACATAATTTCACACTCCACCAATACACGAGTAACATTTCTTCAACACTACTGAATACAGATGTGGTTTTATTAGTTTTCATCTTTTCTAGTTTAATAGGTAAAATTTGTTTACTCCAAAAAAATTCACCATTGCTATTGACCACATATATTTTTATATAACTTTCCATTCATACACTCCCTTGCCTTTTCTTATACTTTTTAAATGTATTAGTATATGTTTGCAATAGATGCATTTTACAGTCACCCCAAGGAGTTGGTACATGTACATAATACAGCTTCTTTTTTTAAATCCACTTCCCTCCTCCTTCCTTCTCTCCTTTAATTCTCAGTTCCTTCTCATTCTTTTTTTTGGGGGGTGGGTACCGGGGATTGAACTCGGGTCCTTGCACTTGCAAGGCAGGCTACCGAACCGCTGAGCTAAATCCCCAGCCCTCCTTCTCATTCTTATTGATATTACTAATCTTAGTTCCTGTTTGTGGCATATAATGTGTTCATTGAGGTTATAAGAATTCTGCCCATGGTATATCTTCACTCTATTTTCCCATCCCCTTCCCCTCACCCTGTTATTTTGGTCCCCAGACCCCTTTCCATCTGTGAGAGATTGATTGATCCCCTTACCTCCTTCTATCCTTTATTTTCCTCTTTGTACTTTGCCTTCTTCAAACAAGATATCATACAGTATTTAAGTTTGTGTATCTGATTTATTTCTCAACATTATATGTTCCAAGTTCATCCATTCTCCTACAAATGTCTCAAATTTGTCCTTCTTTATAACCAAGTACATTATATATTGCAGTAGTCTTTTTTTTTTTTTTTTGGTACTGGTGATGGAACTCAGGATCTTGCGCTCAGGAGGCAGGCACAGTGCCACTGAGCTAAATCCATCCCCGCCCTGTGGTGTTTTTTTCTTAATTACTTCTAAGAGCACTTTGTATACTGAAAATATTAATCCTTTGTCTCACATGTTACAGCTCTTTGTCTTTTTTTTTAATCACTTCTCAGCCTTTTGGCTAAGATGAACTGTATGATGTTTATGCATGGTTATGGAGTTAACTCACTAGTTCTTTAATCATTTCTGCTTTTTGTGATTAGGAAAGTCTTTATGTCATAAGGATAAAATGTATCTGTTTTCTTCTAAATCTTATTTAAAATATTAAAGATGCTACTTATTAAAATGTATTTTCACCTAACTTGAAGTTATTTTAGTAGCAATATGAGTCAGGATCTAACTTTTCTTTTTCTTTGCCCAAATGGTTAGCCAATTGTTCCAACTATCTCAATCACTTCGGGCTTTCTCAACAGTGGTAACTATTCAGGGCTGGATTACTTTGTTGTGGTGGGGGCTGTTTTGTACACTGTAGACTTCAGCAATATCCCTGACCTCCATAATTGCATCCCCCATCATCTCCAGACATTGCCTTGTGTCCTTAGGGAAACAAAATTGCCTCAGCTAAGAAACATCTCATCATCCTTTTCCCAAGCAATATGAAATATGAATACAGTAAATTCTTATCTATACTCTATTCCTGGGTCTGTTTCAAAACTCTCTGCTCAATTCCAATCAGATAATCCCTATTCTTAAACTAGCAGTACCAAACTATTTTCATGATTGTGACTTTGTATAAACTTTTAAATCAGTTTACAGTTTACATCGTCTCCCAGCCTCCCTTTTTTAATCCTCCAGAGGATACTTAATCTTATTGAACAATAATGAAGAAAATGGATCAAGAGAGACCCAGCAATGGTTTGGGGGGGCGGGATTGTTGTGCCCAGGCAGAGCATGCTGGGTGGGGCTGACAGACACATAGCTGCCTAAGGCTGATAAGAGAAAAGGCAGCTGATAGGGCCCAGGAACCATATCCCCACAGGGTCAACTGATGAGACCCGGTGAGGGACTACTGAAAACAAAAACAGGAAGGGGCTAGTGCTATCAGTATCACTAAGTGAGGATAGAAAGGATAGGGTGGGGGAACACAATATATTCATAATTATTGATAGGGTCTCCAAACGTGTTGTTCCATGAGGGGCTGCATTTAGCCCTCTAGGATTCAGCCCTTTAAGCCCCAGTCAAGTGAAGGATTCATGTTTCTGTTTGCATGACTTCTTGGTATTTCACAGAACAGAGAAATTAGGTCCCCCTCACCTCTGGGAAGAAGGGCCCCACCTCAGCAGAGTGCTGCCTCCCCAGGAGCCCACAGTTTGGGGCTCTAAGAACTTCAGTTCTGTCTTCCCAGAAGGGCCTTGGCCTGGTTGTTGATTTGTCTTCCTCTATGTCAGCTTTGTCTCTGACTGTTGAACAGCTCAGATAAAGTAGTGAATTGACATCCCAGTAGTATCAAGTAGGATGATCTCAGTTGTGAGAAACAGAAAATACAATTCTAACTGGCTTAAACAACCAAAGATCTATACAGGCTCACAAAATAATCCACAGGAGGCTTCTTCATCCAGTGGCTTAATATCGTAGGAACCCATGTCTTGCCCCGATTCCTTGGCAAAAGTTTAGACCTATACTCCCCAGATGGATACCAAGGGCTGCATCTGCCCTCTTCTAAGCAGCAGGAAATTCTTCCTTCCAGAATACTGCAAAAGTCCCGAGATTTACCCTGAATAGGCCACAGATGTTTGCATGTCCATCCTGGAGGAGGTTAGGATTGGCTTGTCTTGACTGGCTTATAGCTGAGATCACTGAAGTGCCCCACTAGAAATCTGAGGCTGCTGAGAAGGGGAAAGGGAAGAAAGAATGGATACTGAGATGCACAGACATGTCCATGTCCCCAGGCTTCTTGAAGGAACTCAAAGAAAAACAGACTCAAAATAATTGTGTTAAGTAGTGTGTGGCAGCACAGACCTGTAATCCTAGCACTCTGGGATGATGAGACAGGAGGATCACAAGTTTGAGCTCAGCCTGGGTAATTTAGCAATTTAGCAACTATTTCAAAATTTTTAAAGGACTAGGATGAATTCAGTGTGAGGGTCCTGTGTTCAATCCCCAGTACCACAAACAACAAAAAAAGTGTCACTGGAAAAATTTTCAGTAGACTAATAACATCATTTGTCTTTATAATTCCTTTTCAAGCTCAGGATTCAAAAGCTCTATTCGCCCCAGGTAATGCTGAAGACATGGAGGCACAGGAAATGCCTGTGATCTAAATCAGGAACTAGCACCACAATGCTGGGCAAAGCCAGATTCTTGCCACATACTCTGGCCAGTGCCTCAATAAAGAACACATGCAAAGCTTTCAGTCACACAGGTCATGAAACAATATTTTGCCTGGGAAACAATGTGCGGCTATTAACAGCAAAGTATGCATGGCGACACCAGCTGCCTTCCATGGCCCTGGCTCTTCTTCAGTGTTTGGCTACTCTGGGTGATGGGAGGGCTGCTTGGAAAGAAAGAAGAAAGGAAGCAAGTCCAACTTGTCTGGTGTCAGCCCCGTGACTCGGCAAAGGCAATGCCTGGAACAGCTTCCCTGTCCCAAACAACTCTCATCTGCATACCCAAGTAGTTTTGCATCATCCTTCCTCCTACCCCTGACCTCTGCTCTGTTTGGCAGAAAGTTATGCAAAGTTAGGGTGTACAGCCTATGGGCAGATGAGCCCCATCTTTCACATAGGTTGGGAGAAAACCCAGCCTTTACCTGCTGTGGTCCTCTATGCTTCAAGGGTAAACCACACTGCCACACCCTGGAGTGCACTGGGAAAGAGCACTGCAAGCCAGCCATTCCAAAATAGCAGCACTAGCAATATCCTGATAATTGTGAAGGCAACACTATACCTTGGTCTGTTTATATGGGAAATCTAAATAAGAGTACAAGACGCCAGCCACAAAATTTCAGACATAGGTTAACACAAGTATCTCTACTGTGTACAAAGCCAAAATTAACCAAATTAACTAATTTTCCTTCTCCTTCAATCACCCATTTATTTTCTTTGACTATGAAGACCCCAAAATCAGAGCCAAAAGCTTCAGGGTAGGGACTCCCTTCTATTGAGAACACATAAAGTCTCAATGATAGTCTTTTTTTCTAGGGTATCTTCTGCTGACTACAGAATTTTTTGATGGAAATGATACAGGAATGATATAGGAGATGAAACAGGACCTTCAAATTATATAAGGAAATTATAATCCACAACTTATTAGATGTCTGAAATGCTGAGTTAGTGTTCTCTAAAATCAAAAAATGAATTATAGGAACATTAGAGATTAAGAGTAGGGAATTTTTATTGAGAGGACAGCTCCTGAGAGGCAGCTAAGATTCCCACTTTTATAGTTTCATAGAGCAAAAATCAGACTTGGGTTAAAGCTATGACCAACCAGTAAGATTACAAGTATAATTGCTTAGGTAGTAAGTGATCCAATAGGGGAACAAGTCACAGAACAAGAGTGCATGGAAAGAACAAAGACTTTTTCTCAGAAATGACGGGTCTGGAGGTCTTGGTCACCCACCAGGGTGACTGATGTCTATCTAAACTTCATTAGGCAATGTGTTACCACTTACCTTGTCCTTTGGGGAAGTAAGCAGGCCTGGTCATTTCATCTTTATCTTGAGGCCTGGTCTCCAACAGATAGATCTCTGGCTATGGTTGTAATGTGCTTTCATTTTTTCTGCTGATTCTGTCAAAGGCTCAGCCCTGATTGCCCATAATACCTAACTTAGCAGTCTGTAATAGGACTGCCAAAGCACTCTCCAAATTGTTTCAATGGTCCCTAAATAATTTTCCACGTACTTAGAGGGCCAACCCAACTGGCATCCAGCAGTCCCATTTATCTCAGGTTTGGAAATGCTCCTGCTCTTCTGGCTGAACACTACTGCACCATATAAACTGTCCTTTCTCCACCATGATGACACACTCCCCTGGTATGCTGGCTGTGACCTTGGGTTGCTTTCCTAACTTCTACAATGCTTTAGTTTTTCATCAGTAAGATGAAACTTCCTACTGAGTTACTGTGAGGAGTAAATGAGGTAAAGAAACGAAGGTTCAATTAATGCCAGCTACAACTAATTTTGTACCACCCTAATTATTGTGTGATTTCCCTTCGGCCAAGACCCATCTAAAAATTACATGACACAGGAAATCTAAATTGTTTCTACCTATTCCATAATTACATATTTAATTACAAGTTAAATATGTGCTTCAAGTAAAGACTAGAACATGGAAAGGCCAGGGATTTAGCTCAGTGGTGCCGCCGCCTGCCTCGCAAGTACATAGTCCCAAATTCAATCCCTGGTACCAAAAAACAAATAATAATAATAATAATAATTAAGTGTCACTAACCAACTCTACATTCCCATGCTGACAGTATTCCGAAAGAACTGGTAAAGCCAACCACATTCAGGCTGATGGGAACCTTGCAGCCAGAACTTCACCTAAAAGAAAATTACTTCTCAAATCAATAAGGAACCTCCTCAATGAACTGTTCAATTAATGGGCAATAGTGACCAACATTCCCAGAACATCCCTCTCAAAAAATTTTTAATTGAAATTAAGTTCAATAAAGTCTCCTTGAAAAGATATGAAATCAACAGTTAAGTACCTAAGTGTTCCAAGGCTAAAGTTAGTTCTCTAATGGCTCTTGTACATAGCACAGGCCCTCCCTGAGACTTCCAAAGGTCGATGATCCAGTGTCCGTGCTATTAAACTACTAAATACTACTAGTTCACTTTGGGGACCAAACTGGCAACTCAGCTGCCAACTATTATTTTGCAAACCAGGACAGAGTCAGTTGAAAATTATATTTTTCCAATTAGCACAGTGGGAAACACTGCTGAGGCATTCAGCCCAAGCCTGCAATTAGACAACATTTGCTTGCTTCTAGAAATAGAATGAATGGGAAGTGGAGACCTGCTATGTAGGTCTTGGGCAATAATACTCTGGGAGGAAAGAGCTTGTTACCATTTCAGTAGTTCCCAGAAAATAACCATCCTGCTCCTTTTAATATAGTTTTATACACACCAGAGTGTGTTTAGAAGAGATTAAGAAACCTCGCATTATCTCTGAATATAACAAAAGGGGTTAACACAAAAGCCCAAACTTTAAGAAGGCAAGTACTACTGCCAACAAGCAAGTCCAATGTTTTATTTTAGTACTCATTTTTAGATTTATTAATAAAGTCTCAAAAGTCTACATCTGTCACAAAACTAAGTTTGGCATAAGCAACTCCAAAATCTCCAGTTGTGTGGCCCTTCTCTCTTTTTTCAAATATCTCATTTGTGTCTCAGGTGAAACAATGGAAAGTTAAAAGAATTTAGATCTCTCAGGCCAACTGAAGATAAGGGCAGAGAACAATTAAAAAGAGAAACAATTTTCACACTGTGGGGAATGAATTTGGTAACCCCAAGAAATTCAGAGCACTAAACAAGATTTTGATAAGAGCCAAGAGAAAATTATTAGCAATTAGAATATTTACAAACATCTTAGACCCAGCAGAAATACAATGGAGCAAAGTTTTTGAACAGTCCAGGCATCCCCATACTATACCATGACATTTTTAAGGGAACATCATAACCCTTTTAATGAGCAAGGCTTAACTTTGTCATCTTCAGAAAGCAATTTTATATTGCTTAAAGGTGAAAGTGAAGCAGAGTAAAAACAAATCCTTTTATTTCCTGCCAATCAGGAAATGAACTATCAAAAGCACTGGCTTGGCCCAGTTTAGCCCAGCTTTCAACATTTATGGCAACTTGCAAGTAAACACATGCACAATTGTGTAACACCCATTTAGTGTCAACTACCACGTGATTCAACATTGACATTTATTCTAGGAATGAAACCATCTGACTCCTACATACCAAAGAGGCTTTACCACAGAATAAACAGCTTTATCTCCGAGGTTCTGCAGGTATTTGTGCATAGGCACACATACAGCTAGGCAAAATTCCTAAAAGATTTGCAAACTTTTGGCAGATGTTTCCTTTGGGTAATAAGATTGAGAAAAGGGGAAAGCTAGCCAGGTTCTTTCATTCTCTACTTTCTATACCTAATTGTTAAAATTCTTTTCAATGTAACTATCCACTAAAATTTTCACTTTTAGGGCTGGGGATTTAGCTCAGTAGCACCAAGCCTGCCTTGCAAATGCAAGGTCCTGAGTTCAATCCCTGGTACCAAAAAGAGAGAAAAACATTTTCACTTTTAAAAAACATTACTAAAATACAAACTAATCAGCAATTCCTAAACACATAAACATTCATCTTTACATCCTTTGAATCATTGCCAACACAGCATCAGGGAATACTGCAGAAGCATTGAATAGGCAAGGAGACAATTACAAAGCAGCAGCAGCTGGACAGCAGATGGACTTGGCAGAACTGGGAAGGCTAAACCTAACTTGGCCACTGGAAGTCTCAGAAATTAAGACACCTGGGCTCTTTGGAAGAGATGAAGGGGCTAAAGTCAGAAAGACTGAAAGTCTAAGAAGCAATTGGGTAGCTGGAGTATTAGATGGTTATTAGAAAATTACTATTAATTTTATAATACATTGTGCCAACATGGTTTTTTTGGTACTGCGGATCGAACTCAGGACCTTGTGCTTGAGAGGCAGGTGGTGGCACCACTGAGCTAAATCTCTGGCCCTAGTGCTAACATTTTTAAAAAAAAAAAATCACTATCTCTGGTGTTGGGGATTTAGCTCAGCGGTTTGGTGGCCTGCCTTGCAAGCACAAGGACCCGAGAGTTCAATCCCCGGTACCAAAACAATAAATAAATAAATAAATAAATAAATAAATAAATAAATAACAAAAAAATCACTATCTCTTAGACACATCCTAAAGTATTTTACAGTGATGTATGTCTAGGATTTACTTTAAAATAATTGTAAAAAAAAAAAAGTTAAATGTATGAGGAAGAAATGGATGAAATAAAAATAGCAAAGTTGATTGTTCCTTGAGCTTGCTGGTGTTGGATATCGGGTAGAGACTACATGGGGCTCCTTATAGTCTACTTTCAGGTACACTGTGAACATTTCCATAATGAAACTTCCTTTTTAAAAGAAATAGTTAAGCCTGTGGCTTCCCAAAGTCAGGCATTAGTCTTCCATGTGGCATCAGGCTGGAAATCCACTTTATAAAGGGCACAAGAGGGTCTAGGAATGGGAAATAGCAGGCAGGGAGTTGAGACAATGCAGGTATCTGCACATATGTGGGTCTACAAAAATGGCCACACATGCTAAAACCACACAAAGGGATATAGTAACAGGAAGTACAGCTGTTCAGTGAACTTTAAAACTTTTGTTTAAATATTTAAAAATATATAGAGAAGTGGAAAATAGTGAAAGTATCATTTTTAGCACACCAAGACATTGGCAATATTGGCATTAAGTGTTTAGTTTTTAAATCAGCTTCTACCATTTTACCCTTTGGGCTTTGAGTGTTATAAAATCTCCAAGAGGTCTTTCTCTATCAAATTCTGGCCAGCAACACTTCCTGTGATATCTGCTTTCTCTTTATTATAATCACTTCCCTTTCTGCTTAGTTTACCCTCACTATGTTCCTTTGGCTACCTACATAGAATTTCTCCAACAGCCATCCCATCAGTCTTCAACTATACCTCAATTAATATGTGGCTTGACTCCTGAAGTTATTTGCAGGTTCTGCCCCATTGAATGTTACTGTTAACTTTTGCCATGATCTTAGTTTCTTTCGAACTTCAGGCAAAAAAATTGCAAGATGTTTAAGTGTATCATCAAGAGCCTATCCAAAGTCTAAGAGTTTTCAGGGGGACAGCATGGCACTCGCTTGGTGTCTCAACTAAGGCAAAGAAGCAGTTGAGCCCAAGTGTTCAAGGCAGCCAGGGAAAAAAATCTAGTGAGATCCCACCTCAAAATAAATTAAAAAGAAAAAAAAAACTTTAAAAATTGAAATAAGGGTTAGGCTTTAGGCTCTGTGGTGCCGTACCTGTCTTTTAAGTGCAAGGCCCTGAGTTCCATCCCCATTACCAAAAAAAATAAAAAAGAGAGAATCTTTGTCCACTGGCTGGATTAATGAAAATGGCATTTGATGACACAAAGCAGATTTTCACAGGAGGACTAAGAGTCAATAGCAGTCTAAAATTAGCGTAGCATCTCTACTGCTGAGTTAAGCAGGCAACACAGAACCCATGTCATGCGCAAACTCAGTAACGAATGCATAGTTAACCAATTACCAACAGACTGGGATAAAACTATGAACTGATCACAAATTATAACCTGCAGCTGGTATTTTCTCAAGGTGATTTTTCTCACACTGAAAAGCTAGCAATAAATTTACACATTATGCAGTTACTCAGTTAATATACCACAGTGACTGAAATTTATACCATGCTGTCCAGGCACTGGTATTTACTAATCTATAGTGTTTAAATTTCACTATAAGAGACACACAAAGCAACCTATACAAAGCAACAGGGAGATTAAAATGCATGGTGACTACTTCCCCCAGTGAGGCCCAGAACTTGGAGAAGTCAGGCTTTTGCCCTTCTGAATCTTCTCTAGGGTTCCCCAGGCAAGGAGCCCAACCAGATCACCCTGCATCATCAGAGTTTCTCACCACAGCAGTGCTGTGCACTGTCAGATGTTTACAGCAGCACTCTGGCCAGTTGTGACAACCAAAAATTGGGATGAGATCAGTAAACATTACCCTTTGTTGAGAACTAAGGGAAGAACCTGCAGCCTCACAACAGCTGACCATACATTCAGTCTAAAAATAAAATGTGTATTACTTAGATAGACAGTAACAAATACCCAAAGAAATGGAAGTGGTTGACTCAGGAAAGGGAAAATATCGAGAGACCTCAATTTTTGTCAGACTCCTTAATGAAATGCATACAACCTTGATTTTGCATGTGTTTTAAAAAAGGCAACAAAGCCTGGTGTGGTGACACACACCTGTTATCTCAGTACTTGAGAGGCTGAGGCAGGCGGATCACTGAGAGTTCAAAGCCAGACTACATGGTGAGACCCTGACTCAAAAAAATAAAAATACAAATAAAGGCAACATCTACGATTCAAAAAAACAGGTCAGCTCTTCCAGCAATAATAACTTCCTTATTAGATATGGAAATATAAATTCCCTTCTGGTCACAGCCTAGTTTAGGGTTCCTCCTTCCCAAGAACAGCTGTTCTTCCAAAAATGTTGGCAGGGGTACTGTTCTCCATTAAGAACAGGACCCTGGAAAAATCTGGGCTTATGTGAGGCCATAGAACAGGCACAGGTCTAATTAGACAGCCTTATCCTTTGATAGTCTTAATGCTAAATTCTATTAAAACACTCTCAAGAAAATCAAAACTTCAAAAGTATTGTCCCACAACTTCCAGGACAGAAACCATCAACCTAGTTTTCAAAGAAATATATTTTTTATTAACTGTTCTGATCAAGGATAAAAGAGAGAATGGGTCAAGACTGAAGAATCCAAAACTGGCAATTTTTAAATGAAGCTGAACTACAAATACATACAAAACTCATCTCAGCTTTCTTTGTAATATTAAAGCTAGAAACCATCTATGTGAAATAAAATAAGTTAGGGTCAAGCATGGTGGTGCCCACCTGGAATCCCAGCACTCTGGAGGTGAAGCAGGAGAACAGTACAAACAGGAAAACTCAAGTTGTTAAAAACAAGTGCATCTATAAGCACTAGTATGAAAATGTCTTAAATTGTGCTATTAAAGGAAAAATCCCTAGGGAGTAATGTCATGCATATTTTGGGATCACAAAAATAAAAAGGGAGTGTGGAACTTGAAGGCAGATAGCTCTCACTTGTAATGACATTCACAATATAAGACTAATTGATCATGAACAGACAATTCAAATATGAACAAAAACCATGAGAACAAATTTTCTAAAAACTGTAGGCTTTTTTTATTCAGTTAAGAGGTAGACAGATGAACATGGAAGGCTGTCCCGTTTAACTTGCCCAAAGTTCATATTCCACTTCATTCATCCATCCCACACTGCCAGAAATCTTAAAGTACAAAGATTGCCAAAAGGCTTTTTCTCCCTACTTCTTAGCAACAGTCAATGAATTGCTTACAAAGAAGTTACTAGTAACTTAAATTTTCACTGTTTTCAAAGAACCTCATCCCTCTAAGACATTCCCACATATGCCACTAGAACCTGCCACAACTGACAGGACGGCAGAGTGCCAATGATTCTATTTCTATGGGCGACTACAAGGGAAGCTTCAGTTACAAGTTTTGTTGTTAAATCCCTGTGCATATTAGGGCAGAAGCTGGTGAAACCAACTAAAGAGAGTACACTCCATCAACTGGCTCTGCATGATTGTTTAAACACACACACACACACACACACACACACACACACACACACACACACACACAATTATCTTCAGAGATAACATTAAAACATAATGGAATTGAAGCTTGATACAAAAAGTAGAGAAATATATACAGGAATTCACAGCCCAGAAAGCAAGGGGACCTCAGGAGGAACCAGTGGAAACCTGGTTATTTTACATAGCTAATTTTGAGACAAGTCATATTTAGCACAAAAGCAATTACAGCATAAAATAACACTTCCTTCCCACAGCTCCCAAACTTTCAAAAAGACTTGTCAGGTCTTCAGTAACACTGTAATCATTCTTCAAAGGAGCAGGGATGTGTAAGGTGGTCCCAAACATTGACATAAATTTAAATCTGAGATTTACATTCTCAGATAAGATACTTGAAAGACTGCCATGATAGCAGCACTGATAATGCCAGAAATGGGGACTGTGACAAACCAGGCCATAAAAATGTTGCGAAAGAGTCGCCAGTCAACAGCCTTCTTAGATCGGAGCCAGCCAACAGATACAACAGAGCCCACCTAAGAGAGAGACAGACCAAGGAAACTGGTTAGTTAAGTGCCCAAAGTATTTTGGCGAAAAGACACCTGAAGTTGTTTAGACAAGGAGCCCAGCCAAATGGACAAAATCAACTCCATGAAAGTCGGTTTTTAACAGGTTATGATTACTCATAGGAAGTTGATGGTAATGCAACAATCAAATCATTAAATCTGTGCTAATTTTTACTAAAAATGGTACAAGAATACACTCAGTACTACAGTCCTGAAAGGCTCTGAATATATGCTTTCTGTAAATAATCTATCCTTCCAACAGTTGAACAAGACTCACAGATTTGTTAAAACCAGGGCATCAGCCACAAGTGGTAGCAAAAGCCCACTCAGCCAGAACCAAATAGCTGGCCAGTTTATTAGCATGTACCCACATTACTCTGAATAGTTTCTCCACAGGAAAAGAACATAACACTGCTAAGTAAAAATGACTCAAGACCAAAAACACCATAAAGTAATTGTAATGACAGTGACAGACAAGTAACAATGGAAGAGGTTAGCAGCCAGAAACTACAGCTAGTTCCATATAAAAGAACTTAAGAATAGGCAAGAAACTGTAAAATAGAAGCCTTTATTCTTATAGTCCCTTGTCCTTAAGGCTACAACTACATAAAGCTTTCTAAAGGAAACAATAAAACACTCCACATATTATTACAACTATTGAAAGGTACACGAATGTTTTATGATACTTACTTTACAATGTGTTGTACTGATGGGAAGGCCAATATTTGATGCAATTACCACTGTGAGGGCAGATGCCAATTCAATACTGAAGCCACTGTAGACATAAAAACTCTTTGTCAAGAATTCAGGATTTTATTTTTGTTTTAATAAACTAATGAGAATCTTTAGTTAACACAATTCTGCCTGGTTTTACTCAGTGACAAAACCTTCCAACAAGGGCGGAGGATTTAGTTCAGTGGTTTTGCCCTGCCTCGAAAGCACAAGGTCCCAAGTTCGATTCCGGTACCAAAACAAAAACTCCTAACATCTTCATTTCCTATTACCTTGAAATCTACTTTAAATGGGGCTATGGGACTCTCCCCACAACCGTATTCTCTAACATCTGAGGGTTAAGTTCCTCTGGAATATTGTTAAATAAAGATTTCACTTTTATTTTGAGGAATTTAGTAAACATCAGTCTTAGCTCCCAGATAAACACAAAAGCTAGGTACATATAGCTAGCTATTCATTCAGGACATATATTTTCTTCAGAAGCTGAGTAAATGTTCAACCAATACGTTTTAGACCAGGCAATAAAAAGGCTCAAATCAACAACATGAATAACCTCAGAAACTTAAACAAACCTGGTCCCTTTGAGATATTTGCGCATTAACACTATGCAGTATTATATCTCTTAAAAGAATGAACACTAAACTTTTTAAGACCTGCTTTACCTACTCACCTAGAGGGTGTGATTGGGGTCAGATCCTTGCCCATGGTCTGGATAACTCTCCTTCCCCAAACCCACAGACCAGCACAGATGCCAACACCACCATAGAGCAGAAGCCATATTGGTGTTGCCGCTTTTGAAGAAACATCCCCAGTCTGATAAACCAGATACAAAGCAACCAGAGGTCCAATGGCATTGCTGTAAGAAAAAAAAAAAAGACAAAAATGACCTTCCATGTAGAACTATAGTTTGATAAGACCTTAAGTACTAAACGATTCACTAGGTTGTCTAAACCTTTCAAGCTCATTTAGCAAATGAGCCTTTCTTTCAAAGGAAATAAATGGAACCTGCACTCGACAGAAAAAAATGAAAGCTATTCTGGCAGAGCAGAGTGCCATGCACTTGGGGGCCCTCTTCCTACAGGCAGTTTAAGCAACTCTGGGGTCCCAAAAAAGCTTACAGTCCGCAGAACTAAGGATACCAACCCACACGTTCATTCAACAGCACAGTGATTTTAAATCCTTCATCTTACATTCCACAATGTACTATCAAAGAACTAAACCTCATCTGGACAGATGAAAGTTTCTCAGTGAAAACCATCTGTTTATATTTACCATGTACAAAAATAAAGTTTAGGCGCCAAGGATTTAGCTCAGTGGTACTGCACCTGCCTTGCAAGCACAAGGTCCTGAGTTTGATCCCTGGCACCAAAAAAAAAGTTAAAAATACTCTGCAATCTTTCTAAAGAATAAAATACTGTTCAATAAATGCTATTATTTCACTCTATCTAGATTATTCAGTATCACGTGGAAAGCAGGAGACTCAAACAAGCAAATAAAAAGAGAAGAAGTTTAAAGAGCCAGTGTGCCAAGTAGACTGACCTAACATCATTGCCACCATGGGCAAAGGACCCAAAACAGGCTGTAAGGATCTGCAGGAACTGGAAGAGGAGCGACACTTCAGGCTTATCCTGGTCATACCATTCTTCCAAAGAACCACTACTTCCTTTTCTGTCACCCAGACCCATCTCGGCCTTAACACTCATGTCCATCTCAGACACAGAGTGAAGGTCAGACACAGCATTACAGTAACTGGTGTAACTGTCCATTCGAATTCGCTTCTTGGTGTCTGCACTGGGCCATGTCAGCTTCTCCATTTCTTCACCCTTCTGTTCACCCTCTTTGGCACGGAATGAATCCAAAGGCATGCCACAAATTGCCATGGTGTAGGAGGTATAGCTATTATTGCGCCTCAAGGGCTTGTCGCCTGAGTCTCCCATGCAGTCTCCCACCTTGGCCAGATGTAACTTATGGAGCAGCTCTTTGTATAAGCCAGAATCTTTATGCACTGTATGATACTGATAGTGGCCACTTGAGTTTATCTGATTGCTGACAGCTTGATTGAACTGAACAAGGTTCCCATTAGGCAACTCCACTGCACCTGGCCAAGAATGAAAGTTAACAGTCAGTACAAGAGAATCCAGTCCAGCAAGAGTAAATCTCCACAGCACCAGAGAGACTACAGCAACAATGGGAATGTCAACTCACCATTCATTGTGCTATCTACATTGGTCTCCTCCTTCAGATCCACTCTGGGAAGCCTCTCTTGCTCTGGAGCTTCCTCCAGGTCTCCGAGTTTGAATGACACTGTTCTCTCCTCCACCACAGCCCGAAGGGGGACACTGGCAGATCCTACCTCAGATACAGGAATCTGGCTTTCAGTATCACTGAGAGACAACTTTGTTTCTTCATGTTCTTCTTTCAAGCTACTCTTTTTCTCCATTAAGGGGCTTTCAGAAGGACTAGATTTTATTTCTCCTAGGAAAAAGGGTTAGGTTGATTAATTTGGTTTTGGCCACATTACCTTGGTCCATACTGTGCCACCCCCATTCAATCCATCTCAGAATAAGAATATATGTAAACATCAGTTACAATTCAGGGGATCCCTCTTGCCTGCTTTGTCAGTAACTCATCTTTAACCTGGGAACAAGCCAGCAATGTAGCACACCCCCTACTAGAGTTGCAAACTTTTGTTAAGGGCCAGACAGGAAATATTTTAGGTTTTACAACTGGTCCACACTCACAGTTTTTTTTTTTTTTTTTTTTTTTTTAAAACCCC